>NC_048300.1:125573956-125873956 GCF_013100865.1 Trachemys scripta elegans | reverse complement strand
CTGCTGACCAGCCTGGGCAACACAAGTTGGACAGCTTGACTTTACACAGCTTTGCCCCCCCATTTCTGCTGTATATGGCCCATAACACATGAATTGCAAATCAATGAATGACCCTTATATGAGGTAGCAAGTTTTGGACACAGTAGCAAATGATTTACTTATTACATGAGCATCCAGAGATACTTCCCTGACAGCCCTATATAGTGATTAATATTCAAAACATTTATCATAGTTATTTAAACTTGTCCATTATATAATTGCTGTCTTTCTTATCTTTATCTTGTTTCCCTCAATCCCTAAATATGTCAGTGATAGCCTGACAAGCATAAAACTACCCTGTCTAGAATTATTCAAGTACAAATAGTTTTAAATTAGAGTGTTTCTCTGTCACTTGAAAGCTTGGTTAACAAAAGTACTATTGCCCCCTTTGCAACTGGAGCAGCTAGTCAAAGTTCAGGGCCCTGGGGATATTCCAGCTGGGGGTAGAAATGGATGACTTTGTCTTTTTTTGGTTGTTGATTGATGCAATCTTGTTTATGTACAGGAATGTACAAAGTCCTGATTCTCCAAAAATGGGAGGAACCAGAAACAAAAGAATAGTTTCTTAGCTTGCAGCCCCAAGTCTCATTAGCCAACACCAGAGGCCCTCCCACCCCAAAAAAGCCCCAACGAAACACACCTCTCTAGCTTTTTCCAGAGTCATACTGTGCTCACATCCAGTGCTGCTGCTTGGCATTCTTGCTCTTTGTCTCTGACTCTGTGTGTGTTCTGTCTGTTTCTGTGTTTTCACCCTTGCTTAGCTTTGTCTCTCTCTCTCTCTCTCTCTCTCTCTCTAGAATACCCAGTGGAATCCTCTCTGTACATGGTGCTAGTTTCTGGGCAGACTTCATTAGGCCTTCTTTTAGGTGTGGCCCCTTCACTGTCTTTTACAATCATTTTAAGTAAAAGGCATGTTCACAGATCAGTTTTAATGAGGTTTTAACTCAATCCCTAACAAGGTTGAACCCAGTTCATAACAGTACACATTTTTCATACAGATCTTTAGAGATATTTGTCTCAAAGCAGGATATACATTTTAGGTTTCTAAAGCCACAAGTATTATCGCTGTCAGCACAGCCCACCACAGACCTACTTAAGGGCCCAAACCTGCTCTCCATCTATCATGGTTTACTAATTCAATTTTCATTTGGGCAAACCTAGGCACATCACTGACCGTTCAACCCAGATTAGAACAGTCTATGATGTGTGTATGTCACCCTGTTCCAGGACCTGCCAGAGACACCAACCTGCTTCCTGTACCTTTCTTCTCTCCCTTCCCTTTTTCCCCACTCAGGAGCCTCCTGCTTCTGACAGCTCTCTATCCACATCATCATCATCTTATGAATCTTGTATTGTATGGTGTAGCAGACTCACATTCTAAGTCTATAATCATCAGGGGCAGGATTTCATGATGTATAGTTACAGTGTCTCTTTTCCCAGTTTTTTTTTTTTTTAATTGTAACATTGCTTTCTCAATAGGTGCCCCATTTTCCTGATGCTCCGACCAAGGATTTTAGTGTAAACTTTGTCTCTTTACGGTGCCTGAAGGTTGTACAAAATCCACCTATCAATGTTACACCCTATAAACTCCCAAAAGATGTGATCAACTGTTTCTTTGATCTTGCATGTTTCACACAGCCCATCTTGGTGTTTATTGATTAAGGTCAAATTATTCTTTAAGCCACAGTGTCTAGTGAGTATCTGGAATAGAGCTATCTCACTTTTTTTCTCAGGTTCTTGCTGTATGTCAGCATTTTCAGCTCTAGAGCCTACTTCAAGTACTTTTCTCCCCTTCTTTCTTCTGTCCGTATTTCCTGCCACTACTCTCCTAGTTTGTTTTTAAATTAGGTTTTTAACTCCTGTTTACTTATAGGGATCTTTGTCAATTTTTTTCATTTTGACAGCATATTTTGCTACTTGTCTGTCTTCATTTCCTGCTATCCCAACATGGCTGGGATTTATGCTATTTCAATATTTATTCCCATCTGTGCCAACTCTGTTAACAAATTTTCATTAATTATATAATTTCTGCCATCTGAATTCTCATTTTGGATTTCCGGTAGTGCTGATAGTGAATTTGACAAGATGACAATGGAGGTAGGTCACACATTCGGTCTAATGCCAACATTATCCCTGCTAGTTCAGCCATTATAAGACTATAAAATTTGATAGTCAAATGGATTTCTTTATGCTGCAGAATGCTGTCCCCACACTCCCAGTTTTCTCATCTTTAAAGCCATCCATAAAGGTTTGGCAATGTTTTCTCCATTTATCACATATATATTAATTTTAATACATTTAGCTTTCCTTTTCCTCTTTTAATTACGTTGTAAAGTTCCACATTTATGTGGGGGGGGGGAGTGTTTTTCCCCCTCTAATGCATTTTCCCATGACTATATATGCTAATTTCTTTTAGGTCTTTCTTTTCTCTTAATTCCTTTATCCTTATTTTAATCCTATTCACATGAGGCATTTGGGGGTTTTTCCCACCCACTAAAATTCGCAGCATTCTTCATATATTTGTTTAGTGTTTCCATCTTCTCTATTTCCTCTGACTCTTACCTAAAGGTTAAGTCCAATAATTTCTTTCTTAACGCTACAGCATTTTACCAGCAGCTATCTGTGTTACACACAAAGGGGTTGTAATAAAGGCACCATATATAATGCCTGGACTTGGATTGAGTCCTACACCCATCTGAACCCACTTGCTGGCTTTTATAATCACCTGACCTTAGCTGATCAGGCACAGGTGAGGCAGGACCCAATTCCCCTTATAAGAAAACCCCCTCAGTGACAGAGGTTAGTAGAGGGTTGGGAATAAAAGACGTGTTTTAGTTGTCACTTATGATGGAAAGGCTTTCTCAAAGAGAAAGGCTTTGCAGCATTTTCTAAAGATGGTCAGACTCTGAATTCACCTAATCTCCTCTGGAAATGCATTCCATAGTATCAGAGAATGGCTTTGTCCCTAGCTCTCACATGCTTTGTTGTGTGTGATCTGCATTGTCCTAGAAGAGCATAGTTGTCTTGGTTCGTTTATTGAAATCTGGTCTTTGATGTAGCTGGGGCTTGATCCATTAATTGCTTTGGAAGTCAATGGAATAATGACCACTATGCCAGCTGAGGATCTGCCCCTAAACATCTGGGGCTCTCAGCCTCATAAAAATGGTTGTTCCATGTCAAATTTCCTTCCTGTTTTTGTCCAAGTTTAAAATAAGGCAGAAGAGTGGATATGCTTGCAGTCCTTCCCTGGCATGGTAGAGATCTTGTGACAAAAATGACTTGGATGACCACAATTACTTATTTTATGTTTGTTAGTGCCTGCAAGTTGTATCTGCCAACTAATTAGCAAGTAACTATGGGAGGAAGGTGGTTAGAAGAGTCATTCTCACGACCTTCTAATCACCTTCCTCCCATATTTACTTGCTAATTCGTACATACGGAAGGAGAGTGTAGATGCTCAGCTCTATCTGTTGAGAAAAGCCTCCTCGCTTCCCTTGGGTATCCAAGGGCAGACCTAGCTGAAGATGGACGGAGGCACTATTATCTGATTTAGTTCATGGAGGCATGGGAAATAGTTCTATTAGCATTACACAATATTTGGAGGAGGTTGGTAGGCCCTTGTTGAGGTGGAAGGACAATACAGTCTCACCTCTTTTAAAAACAGAGAGTTTGATTTGCTCCCACAGACACAAGGGTACAATCTAGTTCCCCCGCCCCCATAATAACAGAGCAAGGGAGAGCAGGTAGTAGTAGTGCTCCTGCTGGGAGAGAGAGTCTTCAGACTCTGACTAGGGCTCTGTAGGAGGCAATTAAGGCAACTTGGTGGATGTGCTCATTCAGTAATGAGATGTTGACTCTCACTTCCAATCAGCCAATGATGGTAGCCTCCATCGACCACTTGTTAAATTTTCAGACAAGGACCTTTGTGCTTTTTCCCATGCTTGGGAGGAGCTCCATTAATAAAACTCGTGCATTTTCTTCCTTCAAATCCCTCATTAAAAAAACTCCTTCTCCATTATGCCTACAAAAAAATTGATCATGGCTATTCTGCTGGTGTGCAGAGATCTCAGCCTACCATACTGACCAAGATTGTCTCATTGTTCCTTTCCCCATCTGCCTGTGTCCATCTGTTTTCTTTTGTCTTATACTTAGATTGTAAGCTTTTTAGTCTTTTTGTCCAGTGTTTCGTACAGGACCTAGCACAATGAGGATCTGGTCCATGACTGGGCACTGTGGTAATACAAGCATAACAAATAATAATAATAATACTCAGTGTATCTTCCAGGTGTCCTATCTCACCCATTCTCTGCCAGTTCTGCTCACTTTGTGGACTGTGCCTGCAGGCTCTAGGCCTCCTAGAGAAACAAGGTTTGTGGAAGATTTGTGTGGCTACAGCCTGGGTCTCACCAGAAGAACTCAAAGAGCGAATAAGGGCAAATGGACCTGAATTGGAGAATGGACAGCTCAGACCACAAATGGATGTCTCTTCTGTCTTCAACAGACTGTGTCTTGATCCTGGAGATAATGAGGGGATAAATCTTTTATCTCCTCCTTTCTTCATTTTTTTTTTCCTTTGGTCATTTTCTACTTCACAGTTTAATGACTATTTAGTTAAACAAAGAAGGGGGGAGAGAGAGGTCTCTTTTCGCTAGACTGCTAGCAGTGTTTAAATATCTCTTATTTAGATGTTCCCAGTTCTCACATAGTACAAAAGGATGGCTCTGCAGAATTCTATGAGACTTGCCTCCTCTTATTAAGATCCAGTTCATGGTTGAATGGCAAATGGATTTAAGTCAAATTAGATATAAGGGACTGGAAAGGGTTATGATGAAGGGTAGGAAGTGTTTATTTGTCTAATAAGGATTTATGCAAAGCTCATCACTGTGGTATCTGACTATTTCATTTCCATTTCATTGCCTTTGAGAAAACCCACTATAAATGGTTAATGGGAACATATGACATGCACTCAGGCTGAAGCATGCAAATCCCAATATTTCTCATTTAGAGTGGAGAAAGTGTATTCAGAGGGTGGACTCTCCTCCATTCCTTCTGGACTTGTCCCCAAATTGTTGACTATTGTTTGTTTATTGGAATTGTACTAGATGCTAGTGAACTTTGCAAAGGATTCCTTGTTCTAATCCAGAGATTGGCAACCTTTGGCACGCGGCCCCTGGCGGCCGGGCCGGTTTGTTTACCTGCCGTGTCTGCAGGTTCCGCCAATCACAGCTCCCACTGGCTGCGGGAAGCGGCACAGGCCGAGGGATGTGCTGGCCGCCACTTCCCACAGCCCCCATTGGCCTGGAGCAGCAAACCGCAGCCAGTGGGAGCCGCGATCAGCCAAACCTGCGGACGCGGCAGGTAAACAAACTGGCCCAGCCCACCAGGGTGCTTACCCTGGCGGGCCGCGGGCCAAAGGTTGCGGACCCCTCTAAATTCTTTTGTCAGCTGAGCACACCTTCATTCTGAGGAGATAAAGTGGCAGGGCCCACTGCCGAGGGGTGTTCCCTTCTTCTGCAGGCCATCTTTTCTTCTCAGCCTTCTAGTCTGGCTAGGATCCCAGAGTTTATTCTCCCCTCACCCCCAGGCTTCCTTCTCACTTCCCTTCTATTCCCCGACAGAGTCTGTAGTCACTCTCTCCCTGCAGCCTCTTTCTGCTACAAACTTCCTCTCCCCATAATAATCAGTCTGCTCCTGCCCAGCTGGGCTTCATGATCAGTTAAGCTTGACTCCCTTTCCAGGTGCAGCATGGTAACTTAATTGGCCTCTCAGGCCCACATTAGTGCATTGGGTACACACCTCATCATGGGTAATAAGTGAAAAGTAGCATTAGTAATTGGTTAGTGTGTAGCTGGGGGACTACATCTCTCTTCTGGCTGGCACCCTGTAACAACAATCAACATAATAAATAGAAGAGCTTTAGAGGTGGTCAGAGAGATAATTTAGTCATCCTTGCCCTTTTGAACTGTACTCATGCATGCCTCCACCCCGGGCTGTGGCATGGGGGACAAAGCTTCTCTAGGGGCCACACGGTGGGGGGGTGGGGGCAGAAAGGAGCAAGAGGGGTTGCAGTGCTGCAGTGGGGAGAATGGGGGCAGGCCCCAGGGAAGGGGCAGAGAGGGGTGAGGCTGTGGGCAAGACTGCAGGCAGAAGGGGCAGGCCACTTGCTCTGGTCCAGGACACCAGGAAACATCCTGGACATCCAGGACATCGCCTCTACCTCTAGTTCTCTTCCAGGTTCCCTTCTAAACTGAGGAATTCAGATAGTTTCATTTGCTCAATTTTTAACTAAAGATTTAATTTACTTTTTCTACCCCCAATAAACATGTGCCACAAAGTAGTGCTAGTAAGAAAATGGACTTTATTTCTGTCCCAGTAACATGACATGGCACAGGGTTTAAAAAAAAAAAAAAAGGCTAGAACCCCTTTGCATCAAAGGGAACATTGAGGCAGACTTATGATTTGTCACAATCTTGTTCAAATAGCAAGGCATTCTGAGATTGTATTTTAGAAGGACTGAGGGGATGTATAGGCTGGTGATTAATGCTTGCTGGGAAAGTGGACATATAAAAGAGCTCCTCCATTTTTTCAGTATAAGAGAGAAGAAGCTAGACCTGTTGTGGGTTTCTACACAGAAAAATAAAGATGTGAGTACAGCAGTAGTAGTTGGGGCATCTCTCCAGAATGGGCCTAGAAGGAGTTTGAGCTGTACTAAAAAGTGTTTTAGACAGTTGAGGCACATAGGAAAGAGAAATCTCAGGCAGGGGAGTTCATTCATGTTTGGTATGTTTATGGGGTTTTGTTTGAAGATTGATTCCCCCCCCCCCTCCCCCCGGTTGAAGAAGTGGCCCTGAGCATTGAAACAGAGCTTACAGAGCCTGGAGTGCAGATTTGCTACCTTCCAGGGGCCCAGCAGGGTTAGCACTTCTAGTAGACAAATGGAGGACGTTCCCACTGTAGTCAGCAGGGGAGCTTGTCATAAACTGGCAGACATCCTAGGACCAGGTAGCTGAGGATCTGGACAGGTATTACTTGGTGGGAACCTTTTATGTTTGTCACTTACGTTCTGTACAGCAGCTACTGAGTTGAATTGAATCCTAGAAGAAATACCTGTAAAAAAGGAACCTGACCAAGAAGTGGCTTGTTTCCCTGGGCTCTGTGCCAGAGTGGCTGTTTGTTTTGGACCTTTGTTACTCTGGAATGGGCATAATTCAGTTTGGCCAGAGAGCTAAACTACCGTTACCAGAAAGTTAAACTGAGGAGCAGCACCACCACCACAGGATGAGGTAGAAGATCTGTGACACTTGGCAGGGGTCAGCATCCATTACCCAAGAGGTTATTGTTCCAACTGAGAGCCTTTGAATTTTTCCACAGCAACCTAGTAGTACTTCTAGTTGCTGAGATGGATGAGGCTGGCGTAGGGCAGTGTAGTTACTCATGGGCTCAAGTCTAATATTCGCCAAGTGGTTTGAAATCTTTCTATCAACTAGTATGAAAAATCCAGTCCAGAAAGGTAGTTATGTCAAATTCTTATCCTGCCAGCCTACATGAAATGCCTATATGAAATAAGTTAGTGATCTCTGCTTTGTTCTTAATGGGCACACATCAAGAGATGACACAAATCCCTATCACAACTGGCACTAACTAATTTGGGAATATCCGTAGACAGGACAAATATGGAAACATCTTAGACATCACCATTATTATTTGTATTACAGTAATGCCTACATTGCGCTAGGCACTGTAAACACAGTGAGAGAGTCCCAGTTGGGAAGAGCTTACAATCTAAACTGACAAGATGGACAAAAAGAGGGAGAGAAACAAAAGGCACAAAGGTGAAGAGATTTGCCCAAGGTCACACCGCTGGTCAGTGGTAGAGCTGGAAATAGAACCACGGTCTCCTGAATCCCAGTACAATTCCCTAGAGACCACACTTCCTCTCATACTACACTCTGATGCCTAGATGGTTCCTCCAGGTCAAAACTGATGCATATTGTCTCAGTAAGGGGAACCTGGCACAGCTACAATCCATGTTGCAATTGTTCTAATCTACTGTAGATTCTGTTTCAATGGCTGTCAGTCTGGGTCCTTTCAACAACACCACATTCACTTACTAAACAAAGAAAAGCAAACACAAACTATACATACATTAGTACATATCTTTCACTCTGTAGTATATTGTTTCGTGTCCTAACCATTATTTGCTTGGTAACTCTTTCTTTAGCATTTCAGGTTGTATGTTGGCCAATTTTAGTCTCCTTTTTTTCACTGTTACATGTCTTTACTTCTTTCCAGGATTTTTTGGTTTAACGATTCTCCATCCCATGTAGTAATTCCATTTCTTCATAAATAGAAAGCAGGCTAGATGGGCTTTAATAGTAATCAAATTATCCTCTTCTAAGCTAACTACAATGCATATATAATTAACAATGGAAGCAAAAGGTTTAGTAGACCAAAGGTCATGGTAATTGAAGCTGATTCCATTAGACAGTGTGGGTACGTAATTGTTCCCAGTGTAAAAATCCATGTGTAAATCATAGGGCTAGAAGAGACCATAAGGGTCATTTAGCCTAAACTGATGATAATGCCTTTATAAAACTGGGCCACAGGAAATAAGCACTTTTCCATTAATTGTGGGTCACCTGCTAACAGTAGCTTAATTGGGGTCATAAACTGACACGGCCAATAAATAAATGTCATGTGCGTTTATTAAAATAACTCATTAAGGGCCAGATTCAGTCCCCCTTACTCACTTAGTAGAAACTTTACACTATGGGTGTCCTGTGAGAAAGGGTGGAGAAATCTGGTTCCATTTGGCTTACATCTTTTTTCCCCCTAAGAGTAAAATACTTTGGAATTAAGAAATTTAGGATCATGTGCTCATTGAAGGTTCAGATGAATGAAAATAAAGCTAGTGTTATGATGACATATTATAGTTATATGAATTCAAGTGGGTTTGTTTGTTTATCTTTGAGGGAATTGGGGGTGGGTGACCAAATGCACCCCCGTATTGACACCTTGCACACTAATGTAATTATCTCTGTACAAAATATGCCTTGTGAGGTATCATTTGAAAACTAACAACTCACTGGTCCATAATATTATGGTGAAATGTGTGTAGCATGAACACAAGCTGAAATGACTGAAGTATGTTCACCGAACAAGTCTGGGGAGAGGGTAAACCTGTTTCTCAAAGACAAAGGAAAAGCTGACACCTCTAGCCAGGTGTCAAAGTTGATTGGCAATTGACTGGTCAAGTGGCTGTACTTTGGCAATGGAAGGGAGGCAGAAACAGATCAATCTGCATTTTAGCAAACAACAATATGGAATCTCTTTCACCATGGGACTCCATGTCTCCATCCTCACAGCTGGAAGGAACTTTATCTAAGGGGAACCATCAGGAAAATGCATTTCAGAGGGTGACTGGACTATAAAAGTGATGGGCAAAATACACCCCAGATATTCTCTCTCACCTAAGACAATGGAAGCAGCCATTTTACTTTGGGAGAGATCCTGACCTGAGAAGCTGGTCAGCCATGTTGCTGAGAACGTATGGTAAGGATTTTGCCTTGAACCAAGTCTAGTTTAAGTCAAATCTTGAAATACTTTTTAGTACCTATCTTCATTTCTCTTGTGAACATTCTGATTTTAAAAACTTGTACTCGCTTAAAATCTTTGTAATTAAACTTGTTTTTATCCTTTAATCAAAATGAATCCAGTGCTGTGTTTAAACTGAATTGTTTGGTAACTCCAATTAAAGTATAATCCTGGGGAAATTCTGCAGGACTGCATGCCCACAGAAAACATGCCGCTCACCCACAGAATGCCTGTGCTTCCCTGAAGAAAATGGCAGGGAAGCAAAGGGAAGCCACACAGGAGGTGGTGAAGGGGGATGACCATGAGTGCTGTTTTGGGGGATTGGCCCCCCAAAGAGAGGCAAGGCATGGGGGAGCACACCAGGTTACCTGCCACTGCCCCTCCTCATTTCTGCAAGCGCAGAGCTGCCCCGCTGTAGGAGGCTGACTCTGCAGCTGTACGCCACCTCCTGGGTCCTATGCTAGTCGTGCTCCCCTTCTGTGTGCTGGAATCAGGGGTGAAAGTAATAATAAATTCTTACCGATCCAGGGGCCGTCTCTGGCCCCTGGAAGAGGCAGGGCCTCAGGTGGAAGGGGTAGGACTGGGGGGGATCAGCCTTCCCCAGCCAGCCCATCCGCACTGCCTGGCCCCAGCTGCCCGGGGCTCTGGCCGCTGCCATGGTAGCAGCGGTTGTGGCTGGGAGCCCCGGGCCTTTTTAAATCGCTGGCCCAGGGGCAGCTGCTTTTTTGCCCATCCCGTCAGCAGTCTGGGGGGGCAAAAGGGGCAAAGACGTTAAAGCACCGCAGCAGCGTTTTAATGTTGCTGCCCCTTCCCTCCTGCCACCCCATGCCCCTCCCATCGGTGGCCCTTCCGGTACAGACCCTACTGCCAGGGCCGCTGATAGGGGAGACAAAAGGGGCAGGGACGTTAAAGCACTGCTGCAGCAGCACTTTAATGTGGGCTGCGTATGGGCTGGTACCAGCTTCTTACCGGTACAGTGTACCGGCCCATACTGGCTCACTTTCACCCCTGGCTGGAATCCTTCCTGTTTTCTGTGCAACAGTGAGTGTCTGCAGTGGGGCTGGGTAAGGGGGGTGCGGGAAATGAGGGAAGGGGGGGTGAGGTGGTGGGTGAAAAGGGGGTGAGGGTAGGGGCTGGGGCATGGGGAAGAAAAGTGGATAGGGCAATCACAGGGGGAAACAGGAGCCCAACATGTGGCATCCCCTGAGCAGCAGCTGGGGCTTTCCCATTAAGCAGGCCAATTGAATCCTCACTCTGCCAAGCCTTTATACTGGACACCCTTGATGAATCTCCCACACCCAGACTCCCACCCCACTTAGCCCCAACCAGCTGTACTTGGATCCCCACCCCATCAAGCCCCAATCCCCCAGCACCCAGATTCTCCCCCACCCACTGAGCCCCATCACCCTACACCCAGACCCCCCACACCCAGATCTCCCCCTGCTGAGCCCTATTACCCCACAACCAGATCCCCCATTGAGCCCTCTCAGTCAGATTTCCTCCCCTGCTGATCCCCATCTCCCTACACCCAGATCCCCACCAGCTGAGCCCCAACCACCTTTACCTCAATCCCCTGCAGAGTCCCATTGCCCCTGCACCCAGAACACCCGTGCATCCAGATCTCCCACTGAGCTGTCCGCACCCAAATTGCCCCACACAGAAACCTCTCACTCCACACCAAGCCCCTCCACACTTGGATCCTGCTGGGCTGAGCCTGCCCACCCACACCTGGTGTGCCTGGCCTGGTGCAGAGGGGAAGGGTACAGGGTGCTTCTGGGGCAGGCCTGGCCCTTGCACAGTATCAGGGTCAGATGCAGTCCCACTGCCACGCCCCTGTACCAGGGGAGGTGGGTGCTTCAGGGTGATCTCCCACCTCAGTGCAGCCAGGGGCCTGTGCTCCCCACTGCCATTCTGAAGCCACATTTATTTGACAAATAACATTTGCAAATTTTTAAAATATTGTGCAAATAATTATTTTTTTGGTATAGAATTTTTAGGCACAGAATTCCCTCTGGAATAAAAGTAGCAAATTTTTGTACATGGACCCCTTAGAAGGGCAAAGGACCTATAAATGCTGAACTATCCAGGAGAGGTCTGGACAGCACAGAACACATATTTTGGGGGGGAAATCCAGGACTAGGGGTGTGTTTGGGTCACCCTGCAAGTGGTAACTAGGGATGGTGGAAGATAGAATGTGACTGGAATGTTGGTGGCAGGCTTCAGCCGTACACGGACACTTAGGGTCTGACCTGCTTGCTTTTTGGCTGTTTGTGAGCAATGCAGTTTGGGAGCTGCAGCAGCAAAGCGTTGTGAGGCACCCAAGATTTTAGGCCAGGTGGTGACACAACCCCTTACTAGTCTGGATTTTGCTCTGGATTGTGGGGTAGGACCAGCTCTAGGCAGCAAACCAAGCACATACTTGGAGCGGCACAATTCCAGAGGCGGCATTCCAGGAGGGGGTTTTTTTTTCCTTCGGAAGTTGCGCTCTCAAAGGTTGTGGGTTTTTTTTGCTTGGGTCGGCAAAAAACCTAGAGCTGGCCCTGGTGGTGGGGTGGAGTTTAAATCCTGAAGTTGGATCACGTCAACTCCCATAAAGTCCTCCTGGAACAGAATCCCAGAATGTCTTGATTCTTGTACAAGATTGTTACAAATGATAAAAGTCTGTCTCAAAGATCCTTTGTTGCACTGGAGTACTAAAAGCAGCCATGCCTACTCTGAAGCATAAATAAAACATTATAAAGGAAAGACTGTTTAGTTTCTTCATGCATAAATTGAAGTTTTGGATCTGTATTCTAAAAACTCTGAGCAAAATGAATTTTTCACTGTTTAAAAAATAAGAGGTTGTTATAGGAAACCACAGTGGAGTTGGGGGTGCCAGAAAATGCTAGAATACACATTGTAGTTCTCCCTCAGATGAAAGGTGAATTGTCAAAGTACAAAATGCTGTATGAAGATGAGCAAGTATTTCTCTCTCCTCGTGGCAGGAGGAGGAAGGCAGAGAGTTTAAGGACAAAAGCTTCAAACTTCAGTGCCTAACATTATATACTTTGATATTTAGATGTCTAAGTACTTATGTAGCTCCCATCACTGTTGTATCCGAGGGCTGCATTAATCTCTGGGATAACTCCATTGGCTGCAATGGAGTTACAGCAGGGATTAATTTGGCTGAGGGCTTAAATGGCATGATTTTCAGAGGCGCTGCTCTCACCAAGAAAGTGTTGGTGCTCAGCCCCTCAAACCAAGCCACTTATTTAGATACTTACATTTCAATACCCAGCTTTTCATCTGCCTTCTGAGCCACCTGACCCCAGTGGCTCCATTTTTCCTCTCACTTCCTCCTGGCTCTCTGACTCCCTCACTTGCTGTGTTTGTCACCTTTCACCTGGCATTCTCAAACCTCTCGATTTCAGTTTCCCCTTTCTGATTGTCACACTTTCTCCTCTTTCCCTATCACTCATCCCTTCAGTGACTGTCAATCTTGGGAACCCTGGACTTTTCTGCCACTCTCTCTACCCCCTTTCTTTTTCAATCGTCAGGCCCTCCACCCTGTCTAATAGTTACTACTCTCAGCTCTACCTTTTTCTTCTACACTTACCTACTTTGTTCTCTTTAGCTATCACTCTGCCCTCTCCATATGTTCAGACTTGGTTCTCCCCTTATCTATTTATGTCCACTCCTGCTCTCACTCTGCTACTTGGGGAGGAAGTCCTAAGACCTTGCCATTTCCGCTAAGTCCTTTTTCTCTTCCTTCAGTTCTGCTCTTATTCTGGCTAGCCAGTCTCATTTCTTCTCTCTCCATCCTACACCTTTAATCCTTGGCTACTGACTGTTGCCTTTGACTTTATAGGTAAATTCATAAGAGGTAAAATTGTCAGGATCAGAGGAGCTCTCCCCCCCTTCCCCTCTTCTTGATTTTTTTTTATTTCCCCTAACACTTATGTTGAATTCTGTTCATCAGGTTTCTATCTGTCTTCAGCCCCTTGTCTTGGCCCTGTTTCCTACTACTTCCTTACCTCTGTTCTCCATTAATCCTCTTTCTGCTCTTAGGAATCACTCTCCTCTAACTGCTTTCCTTCTTTAGGGTAGGGGAAACATTGTTTGAAGGCAGAAGTCCTTCCCTGACCCCTATTCCCTTTCTATCACCACCTCTATCTTCTTCCTGTATACCCTGCCCTTTCTACTCCACTGGAACTGCCCTTGGAATCATCAGTTAGCTCTTCCTTACCACCATATCTAAGGGTACTCATATGTCCTTCTTGCCTTTGACATAGTTGAAGAGCCACTATTAATTTTCCATCAGTGTGCCCTTTCGTGGCTCATTCTGCCTTGCTAGTTGCTATCAGTGCTATCTTCCACTGATCCCTTTCTTCCTTTGTGATCCATAGGGCTCTTATCCTTCTGCCAACTCATTGTCTCCCATGACCTTAACCAGACCCATAATTTCTAACCACTTTTCATTATTATTTTATTTATATTAGTTAAAGATACTTAGCACATAAAGGACCAATATTTAAGAATCAAGCCAACACCTTGAATTCTAAACCTTCTTACACTTATGAACCCTGTGTTTTGATGCCTTTATTTCTTCTGTACTCCACCTGCCATGGTCTTCTATTGTTATGTGTTGTATTCTGTCTGATTTACATAATAACCACATTGGAAAAGGGACCCTGTAAGTCTCCATGCACACATATGGTGCTATACAAATAACTAACCCTCTAAAACATAACAAGGTAAATGAAAAAGGAAGGTGATCACTTCAGAGTCAGCAGATTTTGAAAAGAAGGCAGAAATCAATGTAGTATAGAATCCACAATAGGACTCAGTTTAAAATGACTTAAATACTTGGAAAAAAATTCAGACAGGGCAAAAGATAAAAGACTATGCTTTAGCTACCATTATTTTGGATTTCTTTTTTTAATTAATAGTTTATGGGAAAATATTTAGTGAGACCATCCTCTAAGACAGCACTCTCCTTACCAGCATTTCAAGTGGCTCAGAGTGGAGTTTGTCCGCTGTCTTGCAGCATAGTATATCTCGGTCTTTAAGAGTGAATTCTAGTTAACTAGAAATGAAGAGGTTCAGGAAGGGCTGGGGGAAAACAAAGTGTGACCAGGGTCCCAAGGGGGTCATGCTGAGATTGCTCAATTAGGGCAAACCCCAAAGAATGGGGCAGATAATCCTCCAAAACTGGTGGTTATTCTAATACTTGGATCCACCAAGCTAGCAACAAAACAGCTTCTATAATGCCTTATTGGTTACCCAGAAGCCAAAAAACACAGTTCCCTTAAAGCAACCCAGCCTTTGGGCTTCCACCCAGACAGCAAAGTCAAATATGATGACGATTACTGAAAATCTTATACATCATATGAACAGTTCTACCAATCCCAAAGGATTGGGCATATTACCTCCCAGGTACATGAATATTTCAGATCTTACTCAAATACACACTTACAGCCCGTTCTTATTAACTACACCAAAATTTATTACAGAAAAGAATATTGGTTAAAAGATTATGCATACAGGTATGAATAGAGTTCTTAGGTCAGTTTCATAGTAGAGGTGGTGAGCTGTAGAGTTGCAAAGAGTTCTTTCAGAATCAGTCTAATAACTTCAGTCCAATGTTCCATATCAAGGTGATCCAAAATGGGACTGGAGACCTCAGTCTTTCGACTTACACTTTCCCTGATGAAGCTTACGCAGATCTGAGATGAAAGGCTCAGGTCCCGGGAGTTTTTTAGTTTTCTGGCAATGATAGTCTCTTGACAGCAGGTGTTCTTTGGGTGAAGTGTAGTTGCTTTGAGGTAGAATTACCTATTTCCTATGTATACACAGGTAAGTAGTTGCATTCATCAGCATGAGGTAATTATCCATTAAGCAATTCATAGACTATTTACTACAAAGTTCTAAGAGAAATATAGACAATTACATTATTACACCCAAGTTTCATCTAAATGTTAATATTCCCTTTTGATCTCTGAATTAATAGATATAGAAACAGACAGGAACCATCTGTTTACATGGTTAATATCTAACAAGATATAAGTAAACACATACAATTAGTATTATCTCTAATTCTCTAACAATACAGGTTTGCATTTCAAAGCTCTAGTCCATTTAACATGGCTATGTTAACTATTGATAAGGAATAGTCCTAATTACCATTTATATACTTTTCTAACATGTCTTTAAAGGTTGAATTTGGGTTAATTAGCCTGCTAGTTGTGTAACCCTTTCTGTGCCACACAGTTTTCTTTGAGTGTATTTTTGCAGTGCTGTAAAGGTCCACTCAATCGGTTCCTGTTAAACTCATCATTAGCAATAAAAGGTGATACTGCTTTATAATGCTTTAGAAGTGACTACTCTAATTGTGTCACATTCCAGTTCAGTGAGGGCACAGGGAAGCCCTCTAAATATTGTCGGTTTCTGTCATGCTTTCCCATAGACTAGAAATGCTGATCTAAATGACTCATTACTTTTCATGACTATGCAGATGACTAAAGGCATGTCTTCACTACACAGCTATGGCAGCGCTTTAACATGGCTGTGCAGTCGCGGCACCAGCGCCGGGAGAGCTCTCCCAGTGCTGTAAAAAAACCCACCCCCAGGAGGGGAGTAGCTACCAGCGCTGGTGCACTGTCTACATAGTCACTTTACAGCTCTGAAACTTGCATCGCTCAGAGCGAGAACGTTTCAGCGCTGTAAAGTAGCAGTGTAGACAAGGCCTTAGATAAAAAACAAAGCAAACCTATAGATCAGCTACGGCAGATCAACCCACAGACTCTTAAAGAAGGTACTTCCTTTCCTACTCAACCCACCCTTGCAGCCCCAACTAATCATTTTCCCCAACCCATTTTCCCCTACTGTATACTCTGAAACATGTTTTATATTATTTCTCTTGTCTGCCATTCATCATTTTTGAGCCTGCAGTTCCCCAAAGGAACTAGTTCAAACTCATTTAATCAGGCTTCAGTGAGGAGATGAAGAATTTTGTGTTGATGGAGAGTGCATACTACATCATGCAATAAAAGTCATAACCAGTCTAAATCATAACCAAATAAAATGTATTCCTAATGTGAGGCTAGCATTTTCTTATGGTTACCATAATTAAAGGTCGATTTTAAATATGTTGGTTTTCAAATGTAACCAAATATGCCATTGAATTTCAAAAAAGTATTTGAAGACTACTGGATTTTCAGCTGTACCTCGTGAAATAATTATTTAAGGGTGTGTGACCCAGGAACCTCTTAGTGCCGATTGACAAGGAGCTGAGAGGGGCCCTATAGGGATTACTGGGGTATTGTGTGTCTGGTATTTCTTGGTGAACTAAAATGTAGAGTGTCATGTGAGATAGTAATGGGGTTCACTACTGACTACTAAGATGCCTCCTCCTGAGTCATCTGGGATTAGCTTGCCATTGGTTGGATACCTCTTCCTGGAGTCACTTATCCTGTTGTTTCAATCTCACCTTCTAGAACTCTGGATAGTCATCTTTTGTGAGTTGGCTGCTCCCTCTTTCTGATTTGGCCCTCCAGCTAGGTCACTATAGTCCTCCGCTTCTGGGGTCTGTCAGCATCCCTCTGGACAAGCTGTCCCTCTTCCACTCCAGTCATTCCTCCAGTCTATGTTCAAGGCTGTACCACTGTTCCAGTGGCTGGTAGGGGAACCGGGTCCCACCCTCTACATCGGGATCCACTGCAGGAACCCTATGCTCTACAAATATGATCTACTTATTCCCTACTCCTGAGAGAATTCTGTACCCAGAAGAAAAAAAATTGTGCACACAATTTTAAAATTCTGAATATTTTATTTGTCAATAAATAAATGTGGAGGCTCCAGCATAACAGTGGGAAGCACAGGTCACTGGTGCACAGAGGTGGGAGATCACCCTGCAGACCCTCCCCATCCCCAAACACAGCGCAAGGGCCAGGCCTGCCTCAGAAACACCCCAGGGTCCTGCCCCTTCACACCAGGTGCACCAAGACAAATGAGAAAGAGAGAGGGACAGAGTCTCACATGCAAACGCAGTCCTGCCCCCAAGGCTAGGTGTGGGACAGATAGGCTCAGGCCAACAGGATCCAAGTGTGGAGCGAGAGGATTCTGTGTGGGGCAATCTGGGTGTGGGTGGCTTGGTCGGGTCGGGGGGGTTCGTTCAGGGGGAACGGGACTCTGCCAGGGGGGCCATGTGAAGGTGGTCAGGGCTCAGTGGGGTGGGGGGACCAGGTGAAGGGGGGGATGGGGCTTATCAGGGTTGGGGTTCAAATGCAGGTGGTCTGGGTACAGGGATGGGGCTCTGGCTTCAGGGGGTGAGGCTCTTTGGGGTGGGGGTTCAGGTGCAGGGAGTGGTCTGGCTATGGGGAGTGCACATGCCTGGGGGGTGGGTAGATGGGGCAGCAGCTCCCCATACAGTAACTTTCCACAGCTGAGGAGTGATGAGGGCTGGAAGCAGGGGAGGGGGAGATGCACAGCCATGGGGGTGGGTCTGACATGGCCCCAACCATTCCCATCCTCAGCCCAGCCAGGACTAGCAGCTGAGCCCCATGCAGCCTAGGAGCCACTGGCTGGGGCATCTCCAGCCCCTGCCATGATTTATCTCTTTGCCAGCTGCTCCGGGTGCCCAAAATGACAAACCCACACCACTGGCAAGAGAGCACATGACTGCTGTTCTGGCTTCCCTTTGTTTACGCATCAGAAGTCATTTTACTTCAGGAAAGCAAAGAAATCTGCAGAGGATATGAATTCTGCACACCTACAGTGCACAGAATTCCCCCAAGAGTAATTCCCAGACTGTTTGCTACTTCCCTGGAGTCTGTACTACTTCCTCCTTCTAGCCTCTGGCACCTCTAGGGTATGTCTACACTATGAAATTAGGTCGAATTTACAGAAGTCGATTTTTTAGAAATCAATTTTATACAAAAAGAAGAACAGGAGTACTTGTGGCACCTTAGAGACTAACAAATTTATTAGAGCATAAGCTTTCGTGGACTACAGCCCACTTCTTCGGATGCATATAGAATGGAACATATAATGAGGAGATATATATACACACATACAGAGAGCATAAACAGGTGGGAGTTGTCTTACCAACTCTGAGAGGCCAATTAATTAAGAGAAAAAAAGCTTTTGAAGTGATAATCAAGCTAGCCGAGTACAGACAGTGTGATAAGAAGTGTGAGAGTACTTACAAGGGGAGATAGAGTCAACGTTTGTAATGGCTCAGCCATTCCCAGTCCTTATTCAAACCGGAGTTGATTGTGTCTAGTTTGCATATCAATTCTAGCTCTGCAGTCTCTCTTTGGAGTCTGTTTTTGAAGTTTTTCTGTTGTAATATAGCCACCCGCAGGTCTGTCACTGAATGACCAGACAGGTTAAAGTGTTCTCCCACTGGTTTTTGAGTATTTTGATTCCTGATGTCAGATTTGTGTCCATTAATTCTTTTGCGTAGAGACTGTCCGGTTTGGCCAATGTACATGGCAGAGCGGCATTGCTGGCACATGATGGCATATATCACATTGGTAGATGTGCAGGTGAACGAGCCCCTGATGGTATGGCTGATGTGATTAGGTCCTATGATGATGTCACTTGAATAGATATGTGGACAGAGTTGGCATCGGGGTTTGTTACAAGGATAGGTTCCTGGGTTAGTGGTTTTGTTCAGTGATGTGTGGTTGCTGGTGAGTATTTGCTTTAGGTTGGGGGGTTGTCTGTAAGCGAGGACAGGTCTGTCTCCCAAGATCTGTGAGAGTAAAGGATCATCTTTCAGGATAGGTTGTAGATCTCTGATGATGCGCTGGAGAGGTTTTAGTTGGGGGCTGAAGGTGACAGCTAGTGGTGTTCTTTGTTGGGCCTGTCTTGTAGGAGGTGACTTCTGGGTACTCGTCTGGCTCTGTCAATCTGTTTTTTCACTTCAGCAGGTGGGTATTGTAGTTTTAAGAATGCTTGATAGAGATCTTGTAGGTGCTTGTCTCTATCCGAGGGATTGGAGCAAATGCGGTTATATCTTAGAGCTTGGCTGTAGACAATGGATCGTGTGGTGTGTCCTGGATGGAAGCTGGAGGCATGTAGGTAAGTGTAGCGGTCAGTAGGTTTCCGGTATAGGGTGGTATTGATGTGACCATCGCTTATTAGCACAGTAGTGTCCAGGAAATGGACCGCTTGTGTGGATTGATCTAGGCTGAGGTTGATGGTGGGATGGAAATTATTGAAATCATGGTGAAATTCCTCAAGGGCTTCTTTTCCATGGGTCCAGATGATGAAGATGTCATCAATGTAGCGCAAGTAGAGTAGGGGCGTTAGGGGACGAGAGCTAAGGAAGCGTTGTTCTAAGTCAGCCATAAAAATGTTGGCATATTGTGGGGCCATGCGGGTACCCATAGCAGTGCCGCTGACTTGAAGGTATATATTGTCCCCAAATGTGAAATAGTTGTGGGTGAGGACAAAATCACAAAGTTCAGCCACCAGGTTAGCTGTGACATTATCAGGGATACTGTTCCTGATAGCTTGTAGTCCATCTTTGTGTGGAATATTGGTGTAGAGGGCTTCTACGTCCATAGTGGCCAGGATGGTGTTTTCTGGAAGATCACCGATGGATTGTAGTTTCCTCAGGAAGTCAGTGGTGTCTCGAAGATAGCTGGGAGTGCTGGTAGCGTAGGGTCTTAGGACAGAGTCTACATAACCAGACAAGCCTGATGTTAGGGTGCCAATGCCTGAGATGATGGGGCGTCCAGAGTTGGTAAGACAACTCCCACCTGTTTATGCTCTCTGTATGTGTGTATATATATCTCCTCATTATATGTTCCATTCTATATGCATCCGAAGAAGTGGGCTGTAGTCCACGAAAGCTTATGCTCTAATAAATTTGTTAGTCTCTAAGGTGCCACAAGTACTCCTGTTCTTCTTTTTGCGGATACAGACTAACACGGCTGTTACTCTGAATTTTATACAGTCGATTGTGTGTGTCCCTACTTAAGACCATTAAAACCATTAAGCTGACAGAGTGTGTCCACAGTACCAAGGCTAGCGTCGACTTCCGGAGCGTTGCACTGTGGGTAGCTATCCCACAGTTCCCGGAGTCTCCACCGCCCATTGGAATTCTGGGTTGAGATCCCAATGCCTGATTGGTCAAAAACATTGTCGCGGGTGGTTCAGGATACATGTCGTCAACCCTCCCCCCCCCCCCCCGTGAAAGCAACGGCAAACAATCATTTCTCACCTTTTTTCCTGGGTTACCTGTGCAGACGCCATACCACAGCAAGCATGGAGCCCACTCAGCTCAGCATCACTGAATGTCTCCTGGGTGCTGGCAGATGTGGTACTGCATTGCTACAGAGCAGCAGCTCATTGCCTTTTGGCAGCAGATGGTGCATTACGACTGGTAGCCGTTGTTGTCGTCTCCTGGGTGCTCTTTTAGCCGACCTCAGTGAGGTCGGTCAGGACGCCTGGGCAGACATGGGTGCTCCTGGAAGACCTGGGTGAGGTCTGTCAGAGGCGCCTGGACATAAATGGGAGTGACTCCAGGTCATTCTCTTTTTAAGTTTCGTCTCATGGAGATTCAGTCCTGCCTGCAGTCGTACTGCACCGTCTTCTGGCGAGCACCCAGGAGATGACGACAGCTAGCAGTCATACTGCACCGTCTGCTGCCACCCTAAGGTGTATAAGAGAGATGGAGTGGACATCATGGTGTTAATGGGGCAGGTTCATGCCATGGAGCACTGATTCTGGGCCCAGGAAACAAGCACAGACTGGTGGGACTGCATACTGTTGCATGTCTGGGACGATTCCCAGTGGCTGCAAAACTTTCGCATGCGTAAGGACACTCATGGAAATTTGTGACTTGCTTTCCCCTACACTGAAGCGCAAGAATACCAAGATGAGAGCAGCCCTCACAGTTCACAAGTGAGTGGTGATAGCCCTGTGGAAGCTTGCAACACCAGACAGCTACCGGTCAGTCGGGCATCAATTTGGATTGGGCAAATCTACTGTGGGGGCTGCTGTGATCCAAGTAGCCAATGCAATCAAAGAGCTGCTGAAATCAAGGGTAGTGACTCTGGGAAATCTGCAGGTCATAGTGGATGACTTTGCTGCAATGGGATTCCCTAACTGTGGGGCGATAGATGGAACCCATATCTCTATCTTGGCACCGGAGCACCAAGGCAGTGAGTACATAAACCAAAAGGGGTACTTTTCAAAGGTGCTGCAAGCACTGGTGGATCACAAGGGACGTTTCACCAACATCAACGTGGGATGGCTGGGAAAGGTACATGACGCTCACATCTTCAGTAACTCTGGTCTGTTTCAAAAGCTGCAGCAAGGGACTTTCTTCTTTCTTGGGAGATGAAGTGCACCACATGTTACCTGAAAAGCAACGTCTGGTAGAGCAAACTGAGAAGTTTGTATAGGGTGGCTAATAAACTGGAGTGACAGGGAGCTGTCACCCATTTAGCATCAGCAAGTCTCTCTCTCTCACTGAGGCAAGGTGACTTACTTTCTCAGAGTGCCCAGAACTCTGTCTTACTATTCTTACTATCACTTGAATCTCATTTATTTTATAATAAACTTATTGTTTGGACTATAAATAGATCTCAGTGCTGTGTGTTAAGCAAAGTGCTGATCCTGAGTTGAATCTTACAAATTGGCCTATACGGGGCTGGATTAAAATTATGAGCGGCCTAAGGCTAATGGGAGGGAAGGGCCTAGGTATGAATTACATATTGCAAAAAAAAAAAATTATGACATCAAACATTTATCTACATACATATTATTTATGTATATTTAACAAGTTTATTCTACTCTCACTACACTCAATTCTTCAAACAAACAATTCCCCCCCCTCGCTTTAGCTGTAGCAAAGTCATGAATAATATCATTGTAATTCAAAAACCCAACGATTTCATTCTCAATGCTCAAGAGCGACAAAGCACTAAGATGCTCTTGAGTCATGGTGGATTGGAGGACATTTTTTTACTCTTCTTAAAAGAGAGAAGGAATGTTCTCCACTACAGTTAGTGATCATTAGTGACAAATACAGCCATAATGCAGTTTCAACATTTGGGAAACATTCTATCACATTGGATTCAGTGATAACTCGATACATCTAAATACATTTGCTTTTGTCATCTTTTCTCTCTATATCTGAGTGTGATGTGAATTCAACAAATTGAAGAAATTCTTTAGTAAAATCTACTGGAAGATCATCTGGTACTTCTGACACAAATGTGTGATACTTTTACTGACTTGAGAACTTGAAATGTTAGGTGAAAAATTTGTCAGTACACTAAAAGTTTTGTCAATATTTCTATAAGCCTCGATCTGTTGTTCTAATGAACTCTTCAATTTATTGATGATTGTGATGAAGGTATTAACTCTGAAGGCCTCCTGAATGAGTGGGCAGTTGCATCGTTGCATGTCTTGTGTCTTTTGTGGCTTTTGTAACACATCTGGTGCTGAGTCGATGAACACTGAAAAATATCCCACATCTTTGATCTCATCTACTATGGCTGATAGCGACTTCTTTGCTTGCAGTGCAATGAATTCATCACAAATAGTCTTTGATACATATGATGTATGGCCTTTTCCACGATTTTCGTGTTCATTGATGTGTTGAGCTAAGAAAGGGTCGAACTTAACGATTAGCTCTAGAACAGGAGTCGGCAACATTTGGCACGCGGCTCGCCAGGGTAAGCACCCTGGTGAGCTGCATGCCAAACATTGCTGACCCCTGCTCTAGAAACCAAGGTAATTGCCATTGTGTTTCGATCTAACAGGCTCATCTGAGACACGGAATGACAGACCACGCTCAGCAAGAAAAACTGGTTTGAACTACACGTCTGAGAATGTTCTTCCAATAAGCACAAGCTTCCAAAAACTGGTTTTCAATTTGGTAATCAATTCTGCCACTAACTTTCTTTCAGGCATGGAAGCTGTTGACAATGTATGCTGCTCACCCATTGCATGATGGGTAATGTATGCAGCATTTTTCCGATCACTGAAGCCTTCGCAGAACATTGCCCACTTTTTGGTATCAGAAAACAGACAGCAATAAAAACAGTACACTTTCTTCTTAGAGGACGAATAGATGAGTCATTCTTATTTGCCAATCTGTTTGTTAGGCTTCACATATTCAAATATTGATTCAGATAACGATTCTGATTGATGTACTCTCTCTTTGTCAATGAAAAGTCAGCTTCTAGATTCTGGCATTTCTGTGGGCCCTTCTCAGTCCAATATACAATGAGATCTTAAGAAGTCATATCCCACTTGCCTGGATCCTTTTCATCAGGTGCAGGCACAGCAGGTTCACTTGGGCTGGTATTCACCTGGACTGCCTCACCACCAGACTTAGTAGGAGGAAAAAACATTCCTTTGGGAAGAGCAGGCCTGGTAATTCTGTGAGTGTTCAGGGGAAAGATGATGAGAACTCCAGAGGGATGCTGGATCCATGGCAGGCACAGATGAGACTTCCTCACACTAAGGGAAGGTGGAGGTAAGGTGCTGCACAACCCTACCCCTGGGGAGTGTCACAGGGGGAAACTTTGTGACCCAGATTAACCTTCCATTAAGGGCATAAGTGCCTCATTCCACACCATTAAAGTCAATAGGACTTTTGCCATTGACCTCCATGAGCATAGCAGGATCAAGCCCTAAGTCTGAGTCTACTAAGCAAATTGGCTATGTAAAAACTGCACCATCTCTCTGAACAGATTTGCTCCCTGTTTATGCTGAAGGTCATAGTAGTTGACTTTAGAGACTAAAGGGTGTTTTTGACAACTTCAATTCTCCATAGAACTGCAGAGCCACTGCAGCCAAAAGCAAGCAAGCTAGGTTCTGTGCAATGTGCAGGAAGTCAAAAGATGATCATGATGGTCTCTTCTGGCCTTAACATCTATGAGTCTCAATAAATAAATTTCAGTGACACCTCTGAATTAACTAAATGAAAGCAATGGGGTTACATGTATGCTACTGGAGGTATACAGTAGAACCTCAGAGTTACAAACACCTTGGGAATGGAGGTTGTCCGTAACTCTGAAATGTTCATAACTCTGAACAAAACATTATGGTTGTTCTTTCAAAAGTTTACAACTGGACATTGACTTAATACAGCTCTGAAACTTTACTAAAAGAATTATAGGATAGCAGCATTTTTCTTCTGCATAGTAGTTTACATTTAACACAGTACTAGACTTTATTAGCTTTTTTTAGTCTCTGCTGCTGCCCAATTGTGTACTTCTGGTTCCAAATGAGGTGTGTGGTTGACTGGTCAGTTTGTAACTCTGGTATTTGTAACTCTGAGGTTCTACTGTACTTTAAAACCGAATTGTGACACTGTATTAGAAGGTGAGAACTCAAATTGACTTTCCAGTTCCAGCTTGGGTTTGGGTGCTAGGTAGGTAGAAAGAACATCTTTGTATTTGTAAACTGAGCCTATTTGGTTGAGAAATCATTGAGTGACAAACATTAAACTCCATCATGCTGTTTATGCTTAACCTTTAAGTGATTGATAAGGCCAAAATTCACCCTAGTGGTATATCAATTGCCCTATAAAATATTAAAAACAAATCAATTCAAATACCGTTTAATTGCATATCTATAGCCAAGTCAATTATGTCAAACCATATTTCTTTCTCACTTGGGCATCAAACCAGCAAAGTGCTTACCATCCTCAATTGCTACCAAAGGTGAAGATACTGAAGACCTTACAGGACTGAGCCTTAACATCCCACCAATAGCATAATTGAATTATAGGTAGCATTTCTAATTCTGAAATAACTAAGGGTAGAAAATAGTCTGTTGTGCCAAGTCCAGTCCAGAAGTTGGAGAGAAATGCTGACACATTAGACTAAAATGAATGAATTTTATACATGTTTAGCATGCAACAGTGAATCTTACAAGAAAAATTCCATTTAGTTTATTTCCATTATTTATACACAACCTATGCCTATACACTGTCTCTGGGCACCCTGGCAACAATTAAATTCACAATCCATATTAAGATCCAGTCGGCAGCATAACACAATAAGTTAATATACTAGCCAGTACCCCACTTCATCTAAACCCCACACCATCAGCCCTACCCAAAAACCCTATCAAACAGCCTATTGAATGTCCTTACAATCAACAAACTTAAGCTATTTTGGATCTATAAGGCTATGTTTTTAGTAGTACAGTTGGTCATATGAGACTGTTAAAATCCTAAAGATTTGTATAAAATTCAAACCATTTAAAGAAAAGTAACTCTGAAATTAAATATACACAGGCTGTTTTATTTGTGAGTATTGGATCAGATCAAGCAGTAATGTATCTTTTTTCTGGTATAGAACTTGATTATTCATTTGTATTCCATTAGACCCCAATTAAGACTGTGCTGGGGATTGCATGCGCACACATACATGTGTGGGCATGCATAAGATGGTCCTGCCTTGAAGAATTTTCAGTCTAAATAGATAGATAAAAGGTAATAAAGGTATATAACATCAAGCATATTCAAGCGTGATGGTTTGAAAATGTCATGTTGGTTCCATGATTTGTTTGTTCTAAACTTTTGGGGGTACACTTTCATTTATTTTACTTTATCTATTATAAACAGGAATGGGGCAAAGAGGGAAGGCAGGAAAGGATTAGCTAAAAGGGAAGACAAAAGAAAAGGACAGGGGACATTAAGGAGAGAGCAGTGATGGGAATGGGGAAGGAAGAGGGTGGGAAGGATGGAGAGGAGCATAGAGAGTCAATTTAGGCACCTACAGGGTTAAGCAGCAGCTGAGTGGGAGTTTTGTGGATTGCGGTGGCACCTAACATGGGACTTGGGTGCTTAAGTGCCTTTGTGGATTGCACTCTTCGCCTCAATTTCCCATCTGTAAAAAGAAGATAAATATGTTAAAGACTGTGAGGTGCTCAGATATTATGGTAATGGAGGCTATGCATGTACCTGAGATAGAACATGCCAATATTCTGAGCACCTAATTATCCACTTTCTCAAATTAGGAACAATACAAGTATAACTTAGAGAAGAATCAGAACCTGATTTTTAAACTTGTAAAGAAGACTACTTGTTCTTCCTTCCAATAAATAATAGTATGTGCATTTGCTCTAGGGTGGGTGTGATTTCTCAGAGGCGAAAAGCACATGCATACATAGGGAAGTGCACAAAGATGAGTTGCAGCAAATTAACCTAAAAAACAGCTTCTATACTGATTGGTACAATGTTCTTGTGTAGATGAGGCCACAAGAGATGGTAGCAGTGTGGAGTATAGCCTCAGAACTAGGTAGAATTGGCATATCTGAACTCCCACCCCACAGCTATTGGCACATACCTGTGGAATACCTGCCTCTGCATAAGTTGTTCATCTTTCCCCATCCCCAAGAGGAAAAGCAATTTACTGTGAAGAGAAGTATTGAGTTTAAAAGGGGCTGTAGGGGATAAAAAGAGGACTTGCTAAGTTTCTTATGAGAGGTAAAAAGTGAGAGACTAGTGAGAGGATTATTTTAAAAACTTCCACATTTGTTAAAGTCCTCTTAAAATCTTATTTTAAAATGTACAGATTAGTGTATGCAGATTGAAACCACTTCCCTCTTTGCAACTGTACAATAAAAGCAGTATAAACTACTTTTCTGTAGCAGATCTCCTTCAACTGAGAGGACAGGAAAGGTCCTATCTGAAAGGCTGTGCTTATGCTGCAGCATCAATCCCTGCTCTCCAAAACCCCTACTGTTGTCTTCCCTCTGCCAAAGGAGAGGAACCAAAGACAGCCTTCTCTGCTCTCTAAGCAGCATCTTCACAGCAGAAACCTTTGATATTTCAATAAATTTCCTGGAGACAAGAGTCCAGAGCACCTAACCAGACTAAAAGGAAGGAAAACTCTTTATGACACATTTGACCTCTCTGGGTCTTAGCTGTATCAAATTTACAAATGAATAACACTTACCTACCACACAGGAGTCATGTGAGGGTAATAAGCCCTTTGAGTTCTTTGCAAAACAAGTGCTACTCAAATGCAAAGTATCATACTGTTTTGATGTGACCTTACACTCAATCTATTGGTGAGCAACCACAGGTTTATTAAACCAAATGTATTGCTGGAAGAGTATGCAGTCAGTTTACCACACGCTGTTATTACAGTCACAATTTCCCTCGAAGGCCTGGTCTACACTTAATTAGATTGACCCAGCTATGTTGCTCAGGGCTGTGAAAAATTTTATACCCTGTGCAATGTCGTTAAATAGACTAGTCTCTGATGTAGACATAGCTAGGTCGATGGAATAATTCTCCCCTCCACCAAACTACCACCTCTCAGAGAGGTGGATTAACTATATCAACAGAAACCCCCTTCTGTCAATATAGGAAGTGTCTATGCTACAGTGTCTCACCATAGCTGTGCTGCTGTAGTAACTGTAATGTAGACATACCCCAGAGTCTGGAAAAACAGAAACACTCCTTAATTTCCTGAGCCAGGAGTCTATTCCCTTTGGTGACTGGGAGTGTGTGCACACATGTTGTGTGTGCATGCCAAGAAACACTTGCCCAGCCCAGTAATTCCATTACAATGTTATACAGAGTTATTAGTAACATGCTACTTACGAAAAATCACATCCCAAACCGATATATTCAATAATGAAAGCAAAAGACACTCACAAATGAAAGGGATTTATAATTCCCTCATAGATTTCCACTGCAATTTCAACAGCCACCTCCCATCCAATAAACTCTCTAGAACATTCCCATATTAGTGTCAGCTTCCTAGACACCATGATTGGCTTCAACAATGGAACCCTAAAGACAACTAAAAAACAAGAAACCCATGGCTAATCACATCTACCTTCACAGATCCAATAACCACACCAACAGATATCTTGACATGTTTATCTATAGCCAGGCACACAGAATATGCTCAGAGGAGAAAGTCCGGGATATACACCTTAACACTCTTAAAACTGCCTTCAACAAACACTCCAGAGAAGTAGATCCCATTATGGAATGGGTTACCCAAATACACCAAGAACCTGCTTCAAAACAGAAATAAAGCCCAGTCCCACCGCACACCTCTAGTTGTCACCTATCACCCCACACTGGAACCCATATGGAGTATCAAACAACTTCAGCCCATATTCGATGGGGACCGCATCCTGAAAGAAATCTTTCCTGAACCCCCTCATCTGGCCTTCAAACAACCATCCAATCTCTCCAAGCTCATCATCAGAAGTAAGTTCCCCACAGACCAGGATACACCAACTCAAAGCAGCATCAGATCCTGCCAGAACAGATGCAAAACCTGTAGACATATCTCCACTGCTACAATGATCAATACCCTGTCACAACACATCTATCGAGATTCATTGGGGTACACATGTGGAGTACCTCGTCCAGTGCACTAAATGTCCCAATAACCACCATGTGGGTGCAACAAGACAATCATTATGCTTCTCTCTCTCAAAAGAACTCTCACACCATAATGATAAAAGACAAAAACACCATATCACCTATGGGTGAACACTTTCACAAAATGATCATGCTATATCTCACCTCACAGTCCTTATCATCCAAGGAAACCTGCATACTACTGTCAAAAGATGAATCTGGGAGTTTAAATTCATAACTTTGCTAAATACCAAAAACTCAGGCTAACAGAGACACACTGGATTTATGGCTTATTGCAACAATCTGTAACTCACTAAAACCCTGCCCTCCAGCCTTTTTTCCTTCCCTCTTTCCCCCTATGACTGGAGAGGTATTAACAGACCACTTCACCTTGAATGGTCCTTTGAAAAACATGTTAACTACTTATGCTAAGCAAAGTTCCATCTTGTATTTAGCTGTGACACTCTGAGAACATTTCTTAGTGTATGTCTACACTACGGGATTACTCCAAATTTACAGAATTAGATTTTTGGCCACCGATTGTATAAAGTCGAGTGCATGCGGCCACACTAAGCACATTAATTCGGCTGTGTGCGTCCATGTACCGAGGCTAGCGTCGACTTCCGGAGGGTTGCACTGTGGGTAGCTATCCCATAGCTATCCCATAGTTCCCGCAGTCTCCCCCGCCCATTGGAATTCTGGGTTGAGATCCCAATGCCTGATGGGGCCAAAAATTTGTCACGGCTGGTTATGGGTAAATGTCATCAGTCAATCCTCCCTCCGTGAAAGCAATGGCAGACAATCATTTCGCGCCCTTTTCCCTGGATTGCCCAGGCAGACGCCATAGCACAGCAACCATGGCTCCCGTTCAGCCTTTTTTCACTGTCACCGTATGTCTACTGAATGCTGCTGACAGACGCAGTACTGCAGCGCTACACAGCAGCATCCCCTTGCCTTTGCAAGTTAGCAAAGACGGTTACCAACCACTGTACCATCTGCTGCTGTCATGGGTGCTCCTGGCCGGCCTTGGTGGTCGGTTGGGGGCACCTGGACAAAAATGGGAATGATTCCCCAGGTCATTCTCTTCTTTAAGTTTTGTCTAATGGAGAGTCAGTCCTGCCTAGAATATCAGGCAAGCCTACTAAAGAACCAGAGAGGCAAATAGCCGCTCCAAGTCAGAGCCCCAGACATCCTGCAGAAATGATGAGCTGCATGCCATTCTAGGGGGGGTGCCCCTACAACAAGCCCACCCGTTGCTTCCCTCCTACCCCACCCCTCCCGGGCTACCTTGGCAGTTATCCCCCCTTCTGTGTGATGAAGTAATAAAGAATGCATGAATTTGAAACAACACTGACTTTATTGCCTCTGCAAGCAGAGATCAAAGGGGGGAAGGGAGGGCGGTTGGCTTACAGCGAAGTCGAGTGAACCACCATTCTGCACTTGCTCAACCTATAGTTGAAAATGGGAATCTGTGATCAGCACTAGGATAGAAGCACAGGCAGGACTGAATCTCCATTTGTGTGGGGGCCTTTGGTTGACACTAGTAAAATACAAAATGTCCCAGGATATGTATGTTGGGGGACAGTTCTAAACGGCAGCTTTATTTTTTTATTTACAGCAAAATGTAGAGGTTTAAGTATCTGATTGTGAGCCCTGGGAGCAAGGGGTAGGCTGGAGTAGGTGTGACCGCGCGGTGCTGCAGACTGGGAGAGCAGCCTGAGGCAGAAGCCTCCAGCTGGCATGATATTCCAGGCAGGACTGAATCTCCATTACACAAAACTTAAAGAAGAGAATGACCTGGAATCATTCCCTTTTTTGTCCAGGTACCCCCGACCAACCTCACCAAGGCCAGCCAGGAGCACCCATGTCTGCCCAGCCGCCCCCGACCAACCTCACCGAGGCCAGCCAGGAGCACCCATGGGACGACGATGACAGTTACCAGTCATGCTGCACTGTTTGCCGTCCGCAAGGCAAGGCAAAGGGATGCTGCTGTGTAGCGCTGCAGCACCGTGTCTGCCAGCAGCATCCAGTAGACATACAGTGACAGTGAAAAAAGGCGAGAAACGATTTTTTCCCCTTTGCTTTCACAGAGGGAGGGGTGGGGGCTTGACGACATATACCATGAACCACCTGCGACAATGTTTTTGACCCTTCAGGCATTGGGAGCTCAACTGAGAATTCAAATGGTTTTCGGAGAGTGCAGGAACTGTGGGATAGCTACAGTCGTCAGTCGTCACTCCCTCCGTGAGCGTCCATTTGATTCTTTGGCTTTCTGGTACGCTTGTCTCAGCTCCTTAAGTTTCACACAGCACTGTGTTGAGTCCCTGTTGTGGCATCTGTTCATTATGGCCTTGGAGATTTTTTCAAATGTTTTGGCATTTCGTTTTTTGGAACAAAGTGCTGATAGAACAGATTCATCTCCCCATACAGAGATCAGATTCAGTATCTCCCGTACGGTCCATGCTGGAGCTCTTTTTTTGATTCTGGGAATGCATGGTCACCTGTGCTGATCAGCGCTCTACGCTGGGCAAACAGGAAATGAAATTCAAAAGTTTGCAGGGCTTTTTCTGTCTCCCTGGCCAGTGCATCCGAGTTCAGATTGCTGTCCAGAGCGGTCAAAATGGTGCACTGTGGGATAGCTCCCAGAGGCCAATACCATTGAATTGCGGCCACACTAACCGTAATTTGAAATGGCAATGTTGATTTCAGTGTTACTCCCCTCGTCGGGCAGGAGTACAGAAATCGATTTTAAGAGCCCTTTATGTCGAAGTAAATGGCTTCGTTCTGTGAACGGGTGCAGGGTTAATTTGATTTAACGCTGCTAAATTTGAACTAAACTCATAGTGTAGACCAGGCCTTAGACTTGAAAAAGAGCTCTGTAAGCTTGAATGTTTGTCTGTCAACAACAGAAGTTGGTCCTGTGACGGGTTGGATCACAGAAACCCCCTTGGGAGCTACCACCCGATGTACCAAGACTACTCCTGTTCCTGTTTTCCCTGCCAGCTCAGGACTCCAGCACCCTGTCTTGCTGAGCCAGACACTTTAGTCTGCTCCAACACAGACCCAGGGTCTGAATCACTTGTCCCAAAGCTGCAAGTTTACCTGAAAACAGCTCACAGAAGTGTGCTTGTTTTTAGCACTTAGATGCCCAACTCTCAATGGGGTATAAACCCAAATAAATCCATTTTACCCTGTATAAAGCTTATGCAGAGTAAACTCATAAATTGTTCACCCTGTATAACACTGATAGAGAGATATGCACAGCTGTTTGCTCCCCCAGGTATTAATACATACTCTGAGTAAATTACTAAATAAAAAGTGATTTTATTAAATACAGACGGTAGGATTTAAGTGGTTCCAAGTAGTAACAGACAGAACAAAGTAAGTCACCAAGCAAAATAAAATAAAATGCGCAAATCTATGCCTAATCAAACTAAATACAGATAATCTCACCCTCAGAGATGCTTCAGTAAGTTTTTCTCAGACTGGACACCTTCCAGGCCTGGGCACAATTCTTTCCCCGGTACAGCTTTTGTTCCAGCTCAGGTGATAGCTAGGGGATTCTTCATGATGGCTCCTCTCTCCCCTCTGTTCTCTTCCACCCCTTTATATATCTTTTGCAAAAGGCGGGAACCCTTTGTCCCTTTGGGTTTCCACACACCCCCCACTGGAAAAGCACCAGGTTAAAGATGGATTCCAGTTCAGGTGACATGATCACATGTCACTGCAAGACTTCATTGCCCACTTGCCAGCACACACATATACAGGAAGACTAACAGGTAAACACAGCCATCTGCAGACAATGGTCCTTGTTAATGGGAGTCATCAAGATTCCAAACCATCATTAATGGCCCACACTTTACATAATTACAATAGGCCCTCAGAGTTATATTTCATATTTCTAGTTTTAGATACAAGAGTGGTACATTTATACAAATGGGATGATCACACTCAGTAGATTATAAGCTTTGTAATGATACCTTACAAGAGACCTTTTTCATGAAGCATATTCCAGTTACATTATATTCACTTCTTATTATGTTTTTATAAAACTATATAGACTGCACAACGTCACAGGCCCAATTAAAAAAAAATTACCTCACCCACTTTGTCTCTCTAATATTCTGGGACTGTCATGGCTACAACACCGCATGCAGGTATTTACTTGTCATTTGTTAACAATACACAAGTCAGACACAATTAAAGGGTAGGCTTTTTCTTCTAGGTAAAAATAACTTTCTGACACGATGATTTATAATGCACAGCTGTATTTTGCATCTACAGTAATTGTATCTAACTGCAAACAAAGTCATCTTTTGAATGTGTTTCAAGGTAGCTGGCCAAAAAACTTGCATTCCCAATCCTGCTTCCACTGATTTCAACAGGAATTGGACTGGGCTCATTATGTTGATATCAATCAGTAGTGACCATTTCATTCAGAGCAGATCTTCCCAACATAAATCTTTGACGTTATATAAGCTTTATCCTGTAAAGTGCTGAAAACCGCCTAGGAAGTTCTGGATATGTTCAACTCCCACTGAAATTAATGGGCCCTGAGAGGGCTTAGCAACTTACAGAACTAGCCTCCAAGACTCAAGATAATGTCCAAAAAGATAAATCTTTAAAATGGGCAATATGCAACATAGTGCAATACTCAGTTAATTATATGCAGTATACCCAATTAATAAAAACCACTAGTAGCATGAGTACATAATTCTATTGGATATAGTTAAGGATATAATTTAGTCATGGATTCTGTGACTTTACCGGATCCCCCGTGACTTCGGCTTCAGCTGTGTGCCCCCTCTGTCCCCTACAGCTTCAGCCGGGGCTGGAGCCAGGGCTGTGGCCTATGGCTTTGGCCGGGGCTGGAGCCAGGGCTGTGGCCTCCCTTCCATCTCCCGTGGCTTTGCCAGAGTCTGGGCTGTGCACCCCCCTGCCTCCCACGGCTTTGGCCAGTGCCGGAGCTGGGGCTGTGCACATCGCCTCAGCTTTGGTGGTAGCAAGAGCTGGAGCCACTGCTGTGTGCCCCCACCTCACTGCTTTGGACAGGGCTGAAGCTGGCAGGGCCAGTTCCAGCGTTTTTGCCACCCCAAGCAGAAAAAAAAAAAAAAAAAGCCGTGATCCCTTCATTCTTCAGTGGCAATTCGGCAGCAGGTCTTATTCTCTGAGAGGGACTGAGGGACCCGTCGCCATATTGCCGCCGAAGAGCCGGACATGCCGCCCCTCTCCATTGGCCGCCCCAGGCACCTGCTTGCTCCGCTGGTGCCTGGAGCCGGCCCTGGAAGCTGGGGCTGTGCGCCTCCCGCATGGCAGTGGGGTTGAGGCTGTCAGTCCTTCCCCTCCCCCCAATGGGGCTCCAGCTGTCTTTCTTTTCCATCCCCCCAGCCCTCTCTCCCCACATTATTTTTAGTAAAATTCATGGACAGGTCCTGGCTCCCGTGATTTTTGTATATTGCCTGTGACCTGTCTGTGACTTTTATTTAAAAAAAACATGACAAAATCTTAACCTTACATATAGTCAATGATCACAGGTCTGTGCTAAAAGTTCTCGATACTCACTTGAGTCCATGGCCCAAAGGAGGGGCTTGTCTACAGATAGAGCCGCAGTGATTTAATTAAGGGCTTCTCAACGTAAGAATGTCACACTGGTCAAATTAAACCAATTTAGTTAAACAGGTGCTATCTGGTTTAGTTTAAATTGATTATTAACAGATATAAGCTAACCTCCAATAAGCCAAACTTAAAATAGATGCAGGGTTTGGAAAGTATCATGTAGATCAGGGATGGGCAACCCTTGGCACACGGCCTGCCACAGAAAGCCCCTGGCGGGCTGGGACGGTTTGTTTACCTGCCGCGTCTGCAGGTTTGGCCGATCACGGCTCCCACTGGCTGCAGTTTACCGCTTCAGGCCAATGTGGGCTGCGGGAAGCAGCGGCCAGCACATCCCTCGGCCCGTGCTGCTTCCCGCAGCCCCCATTGGCCTGTAATCTTGTCTTTAAATACTGAAATAGTCCCCTACCATCCTATTTACTCAAATTCAGATTGCAACAGTTGTGAAGAAAACAACCCTGTTAGTAAGTGCAAGTACAAAAGCATTAAGTCATGCAGTCCTTTTGATTTCTTATGGAGCTGCCTGCATAAAGGAGTCTGGCATGTACTGTGAAATCAGGCCCTGTCTATAAATGACCACTTGTGGCTAAATTTGTTTGTGACCCAATCAAGTTAAAACAGTTTGGCCAGAAGGAGGGGGCTAGAGCCAAGCCACATTACAGGCTAAAAATTGCATTGGCTCATTTTTCATAACTCTAATCAGGTCTGCTAAGAGTCATGCATCCAGCAGTCCTGACACATACTTCTACAGCTCAGCTGAGATGTCACATCCAGCTGTGATACAGGAGGGTTGCAGGTGTTTGGCTGCTACTGGCCACTGAAGCACCTGCTGAGCAAGTAGCCAAGCACCTCCTCTCTCTGCTCAACTTCCTAGATCAGGACCCAAAACAGCAGCTGGAAGGAGGTGGCAGCCAGAGAAGGTGGCAAGGGCAGGGACAGCAGCATAAGGGGAACAGTGAAGGGTATAATAGTTGCCCTAAACTCCCTCCACCCTGCAGCCAGCTATAGCAGGCTACTCCTAGGTACCCAAACAGCACCTTTTACTCCCAGGGATCCACCCCCAAGGAGCCCTAGCATCTCCTCCCACTCCCTCCCTTCCCCCTCCCCCTCCTGAGAAGACTCTGACCCCAGAATCCTCTACTTTGAGGAGACTCCTGGCCTCCAGCAGCTCCTGCACTCACTGCCTCCCTCCCCAGCACCCACCTACTCCCCAGGAGTTCCCTGCATCCCAGGGCTCCGCACCTCCCATTAACCCTCTAATCCCAGGCAGCAACAACTGCCACAATGTACCCACTCAGAAACTCAAGCACCTACCCAATCACAGATGCCTAGTTTTGTGCAGCTTCATGTCCTACCCTTGCCACTGCTTGGGGCGAGGTGTGTTGATCATAACTTATTTATGATTATATGCAAATTACCTCATTATGTAATTTGTAGAAAATGTCCCACATGAAGCAGAACACAACTTGACAGCTGTGACATTATGAGTGTAATATAATATCTCATTGAAAGGTGACAGGGCCAGAAACAGTTAATTAACTCACAGACTGACCTGACCCATGGCCAACTTTAGAGACTGGTTAGGAAAATATGTACATGAATAGAGCTTTGAAATGCAAGCCTTCATTGTTAGAGGTAGAAGGGTAGATGTTTGCTCAGGTCTTGTGATGTAAGCAAACAAGTCTTGTCTATTGTTGTGGCTTTGATTCAAAGATCAAAAAAGGAGTATTAATATTTAGGAAGACACTTGAGTGAAATAGTATTATTGTCTATATGTCTCTTTGAAGGTTGTGGTAACCTGTATCTGAACTGTTTAATGGATAAATTATCCTGTGCTAATTGCCATGATGTTTGGGAGAAGAGAAGTTAAGCCTATTGTTTTCTCAGGCCAAAAGGCTCCTGGAAATGTATAAAATCCTGGGACACGATCCTTCTCCATCTCAGATCTGCTTTGGGTTTCAAGCCATAAGGATTGAGATTCCCAGTCACTGACTGGAGTCACCCTGAATATGGACATTGGACTATAACCTATGGACTATATCTAGGACTTTTGGCAACTACAAACTCATCTCTGCTATGTACCTGAACCTCAAGAATTGAATTCAAGTCGGTATGTATATTGATCTTTTAACCACCACTATCTCTTTTCTTTTTAAATAAATTTTAGTTTAGTTAACAAGAATTGACTATAGCGTGTATTTTGGGTAAGATCTAAGTTATAATTGGACCTGGGTGTGTGGCTGATCCTTTGGGATTGGAAGAACCTTTTCTTTTATATGATGAAATAAGATTTTCAGTAATCTTCATCATATCTGACATATGTGTCTGGATGGAGGCCTGAGGCTGGGTACTTTAAGGGAACTGCATTGACTGGACTTCTGAGTAACTAGTGAGGTAATACAGAGGCTGTTTTGGGCTGGCTTAGTAAATATAAATATTGGAATATTCACCAGCTCTTGGGGTTTGTCTGCCCTGTTCTGTCTGCAGTTTGTCCTAATTGAATGACCTCAGCTGGCTCCCACAGGCAGCATCGTCACAACAGCTATGCCCAACACTATTCTCAGCACCAAACTGACATCCAAGACCACAATCCTGCAATGAATTCTGCATGGCTGGACCCCTGTGCAGAGTCCCACTAACTTAAACATGGCTCTGCACAGACACAGGGATCACCCTGCACAGAGTTCTCTGCAGGACTGTGTCCCAAGAGGGCTTTGAGCTCTCTGCAAAAGCAAAGCTCTAGGAGACAAGTGCAAGTCTTTCCATGACTGAGAAATAACAAAACGAGGGGCACTGAGGCTGAGCAGCACTGCTCCTATTAGTTTCCTGGCAGAAACAGCCACCATGAAAGACAAATGTCCACAGTTGTTCTCACTAGCCTGGCCAGCTGTAGCAGGGCTTGTGTCTCCTTTCCTAGGCATAAAACCCAGCAAATGTGGTCAAATAATCCTTTCAGTCTGTGATGCACTGTACCTCAAAGTAGCACCCTGAAATAACCTTGTATATGGTTGTGATATTTCATACAAGGCATGCCTTGTAAGGTACCATATGGAAGGTCCTGATCTGCTGAAACTCATTGTTCTGTCAAAATATGTACATCTTTAATGTGTATGAAGTTATAAGATTTTGCTATATGGTTGTTACTGAAATATGTGGAGAGTCTGGGCCCACTGCTGGCTCTCCAGTGGCAACAGAGGAGGTGACCCACATCCAGGCAGGTGTTAAATGACCATTGACCAGTAAGTGAATTCTAAACAAGAAATTTACAATTCCCTAAGAGATAGTTGTGCAAGCAACACAGTGGAGATTGCTCAACTCTGTTACTCAGCAAGGACTACCAAGACATGTCTGGGCCAGTATCTTTCCTGGGACATGAACTTAGAGTATAAAGTAAGGAACAGTGGCATCTGAGACCACCTCTCTCCTCCCCCCATCTACGCTGAAGGCAACAAGGATGTTGGGAAGACAAAGACTTTGAACTGAGGAGACTGGTCCCAGACTGAGAAGGAAATTCAGCCTGTGTATTAAGAACTGTAACATTCCTGCAACATCCAGTAGGATGAGCAAAACTTGCTTGATTCAAATCTTACTTAGTCTGATGAAGTTCAGGATTTAGACTGATTTTACTTTTTATTTCTTATGTAACTATCTCTGACCTCTACGCCTACCACTTAAAGTCTTTCTGTTGCCAATTCCCCAGTGGCAAGTGGTGGGGGACCTGGAGCCACCCACTACTCCAGATCCCTGCTTAGGGACCCTGTGGATCACAGCCTCCTGCTGCACCTCAAATTCCTCTCACTGCTGCTATGTCTCCCTGAGTCACCTCCCCATGGCCTTAGCACCTTCTTCACCCTTCCTCAGGGCATGCAACTACCCAGTCCCAGCAGTCAGCCAGGAGCTCCTCTTGTTCTCCAGTATCAGGGGGTAGCCGTGTTAGTCTGTATCTACAAAAACAACAAGGAGTCTGGTGGCACCTTAAAGACTAACAGATTTATTTGGGCATAAGCTTTCGTGAGTAAAAACCTCACTTCTTCGGATGCATAGCTATGCATCCGAAGAAGTGAGGTTTTTACTCACGAAAGCTTATGCCCAAATAAATCTGTTAGTCTTTAAGGTGCCACCAGACTCCTTGTTGTTCTTGTTCTCCAGTTCCTGATAGCAATTGCTTTCTCCAGGGTGCTGCAGGTCCTTCGGCCTGCTAGAGACACAGTCTTTGCTCCTTGAGCTGCAGACAGTGACTGACTGCTACTGGCTCTGCAGCTCCTTTTATATGGGCTTAATGGCCCTGATTGGCTGTTCCTCACAGCCCCTCTCTATTGGCTGCACAGCTCTCTAGGCTGCTTTTAACCCCATCTCTGCCAGTGTGGGGCAGATGCCCCATCACACTCTCATTCCAGCTTCAGCTGCTTATGCAGCACGTCTGGTCTGCCACTGATCATTGTTTTTAGGAAGATATCACAACTTAAAGCTGACATTTGCAGTAATTGTTTCACTCTCATTGGCAGAAAAAACCCAAATATAGTGCCCAGACCCTGCTAGATTTAAACAGACATATACACACAAATTAATTTGATGCATGCACCAAGAAAATGTATGTCATTAAATTCTAAAATAGCCACAGCATAAAAAAATGATGGGCGAGGTTGCATACCAAAACTGTCCATTCTTGCGGGTAGAATCTGCACAGATTTAATGGAGATAAGAATTCCTTTTTAATTTGATCTTTCTCTGATCATCAACTGTCACCATGGCAAATCTCTCTGACACCCGCTCACCCAGTTTCTGCACCAGTTTAAACAGCAGGCATCTCCTCAGATTCCACTGAAATTAGCATATCTGTGCTGCTGGCCAATGAGAGAAATGATCACCAATTTAAAAGCAGGTACCAGTAGCCATAGACTCGGAAATAAATGTAATCTTGCAAAGGGGGTAAAAACTGACTAGTGAGTGTTTGGAGCAGTGGGCTGTTCTGGTGCTGGCGTCATGTTTTCAGTCTTCCTGTAATAAAAGGGTTGCATCATAGCACTTTTTAGTGACTAAAACTTAATTTTAGGAAGTTATAATCTTTGTCTAAGCAGGTTTCTCACTTTCATCAAGTTTCTAGCAGCTCTTTCCTTTCTGGCCAAGAGGATCCAGCTTTCATAGGCTCAGAGGGTGCTGTCCACTTATGGCCCTTAATTGTATGTCTACAGTGCAATGTAAGCCTGGCCTCAGACTCAGGCTTGAGCCCAAACCCCCCTTCTGTCTACACACAAATCTGTCAGACTTGGGCTCAGATCTAGGACCTTGTGGGGCTGGAGGGTTTGAACCCAAGTCAAGCTGGGTCTGAACCCCATTACTTGGCAATGTAGATGCAACACTTTGGACCACCCCCCACCCCCCCGACTTGGGTCCTAGGAGTCCGCCAAGAGTCCCACAATCCCATGGGCCAACTTCCTTTGTCCTCTCTATGTCAAGAATCTCCAGTTGACTCCAGGGAAATGAAAGCAGCCCTCCATGTTGCAGTGCAGCAGGTCCATGCATCAATGTTCAAACTATCCATTGTCTTCTGAACACCGAGCTGCAAACACCCCATCCGAGAGCCTTCTGTGTTTGCAATGGAGACTGACCAGAACAAGCCTTTCACAAAGTGTGCTGCCTCATGGTCACAGGAGCACAGCCAGATTATGGTGACTCTCTGGTGCAAGGTCAGCAAAGCAATGGACTTCAGTAAGAGGACCAGGAATGACCATGCATACCAGCAAATAAAGAATCTGGCAGCTTTTCAAATTTACCAGGCTGGTGACCAGTGCAGGGAGCACATTTAGCAGATCAGGAGTGAGTACAGGAAGACCAGGGACCAGAATAACACCTCAGACAACTGCCAATATCATGCCTGTTTTATGAGGGGTTTGACTGGATACTGGGCACTGCACCCAGCACAGAGCCAACAGTGGTGCATGATGTTCTGGTCAGCTAGGATGGAGCCCTGCTGTCCTCAGAATCCAGCACAGGGACTGATGGGAGCCAGCAACAGGCACCGAGTGAGGACAGTGAAGTTACTCTGTTCCTGAAACAGGCCCCAGAGCAGGCTTTGGAACAGGAGCAGCAGCAGCACATCCTGGGGCCATACTCACTGTTTGGATGTCCCCCTGAGGAACAGCCCACTGTAGAGCCTGCAGCCATCACAGATGGGACAGAAGCTGCCCCTGAGTTCAGTACCTTTCTGGCTCCATATGTTTATTAATACAGTAATGAGGGATTTCTGCTCTATGAACGAATGCAAAAGTTACTAGCTGTCCCAGCCTGTATCAGCTAATGGTGGATTGTATGCCAGCAGCTTGGCTCCCCCTCCTCATCCTCCACCATGTAGAATTCAAAATGGCAATTGGGAAATGTAAACAGTAAAAATACCTTGAAAGTGATTTTTTTTTTATTTGAGAAGACACAGATTTTTGCTCGGGCCATTCCTGTTTCTTTAAAATAACAACTTTACACTGACATACCTATGAGTACGCTGCTCTGCAACCACTCAACTGTGTAATGAGCCACCTAGAACTGTGGTGGGAGGAGCTGGAAATGTTCTCCATCTTCAGTCCATTTCAGTGACAGGTAGCCCATGCAGTTTGAAATTTTGTCCAGAAATGTGGCAGCAGAGGATGGGGATTAGGGGAAGGCTGTGAAGTTGTGTGTGTTCGCATGCTGCCATAACAAGGTGAGCCATGTGGAAGCAAACATAGCATCCTGTTGATTCCCCTCATGGATTCTGACCCAATCTTAGGTCCTGATAGGTGCAAACTTTTCCTGAAGCAGCAACTCCAGATTGATAGTCACATGGCAGGGAAGGGAGTATTTTCCAGAGCCACCTCGATAGCTGATGTGCTGTTTTGGTCACTTTGATTTGAATACTTTAACTGCATAAACTGGAAGATTTCCCACCAGCAGCTTGGAACAACATGTCCTTTGCCACTCAGGCACTACAAGGACTGATATGTCCTCTGAAAATATGGAAGATCTGAAATGATAGAAAAAGCTTTTATAGTACGACCACTGATGGCACACACACACACAAACCCAAATAGTTCTGCAATTTTTAGGGGGGAAAAAACAAACTTTGAATTTTTAACTTACCATCGTCTCTGCACTTCCTTTGCTGTGATTAACCAGGCTGCCTGCAGGGAGCATCTGTGATCTGAAACCTCCTTCTCACACTATATTGAAGTTCAGGTAGGAAAAGAAACATTTTATGTCCTTGAATTGCCACAAGAATTTTTTCTGTGCTCCTGTACTGAGCTATTTGAGACAATAACTCTCTGTGTCTTTTCCTGTTCCAGGCCGCACAACCTCTACTGGCTGCAATACCGCCACAGCTTGGCCACACTACAGCACAAGCCTGGCTCAACATACCTTCACAGGCAGTTCCAAGAGCAAGTGTTTCCATGATGAACAGATGTTTGAAGTTCTGGACAGGGCCAACAAACAGGTCCAGTACCAAAGACAGAGGGATTGCGGCTACAGGAAAGGTATGACAAGAGGCAAGATTCAGGCTGCACAGCTTGAGGACAGGGTTTCAGTGCAGATGCAGGCACTTGCTTTGCAGTTCCTGGAACAGGAATGGAGGCTAAGGGAGGAGGACAGAGCTCAGCAGAGAGAACTGTTTGAGTGGCTGATATTAATAATGGCTGCAAGAATACCGGCTCTTGCTGCACCACAGCCTGAGTCCCTTGTTGCAATGCAGTCCAGAGACAGCTTGGAAAACTCAGTGACTGGGTGGCCCATGCAATCTGGCCCCTTGAGCAATGAGGCAGGGCAACTTTGCCCCAAGGAAACTTCCATGTTGACCCCCTCCCCTGTGGATGATGCAATCCCCTTCCCTGGTACCAAGTGCACAGTGAAAAGGGAAAGGAGAACAGTGGGACAGGGGACATACAACAGTAGGGGGGGTTCTGCCTTGTACATGGTTTAACTGTTTGCGCTTGTTCATGCACTTTGTTTTGTGTATGTTTGTTTGTTTGTTTGTTTTTGTTAAGATTTTGCTGTTACTGGTGTGTTGGTGTGGTAATAGCTGGCCTGCCTGGCAATGGGTGAATGTTGTACTTTTCTACTACATGTTTGTAAATAAAGCTTTCTATTTTATCAAGAAAGTTTATTGCTATCACTGCATCACATCATACAATATGCATTTAAAATAATTAAAAGTAAACACATGATGAGGGACAATTAGGAATTAGTATGCACAGTATTCCTCAATACAGTGTAAAGTAACTCCTTGCTTAACGTTGTAGTTGTGTTCCTGAAAAATGTGACTTTAAGCAAAATGATATTAAGCGAATCTAATTTCCCCATGAGAATTAATGTAAATGGGGGAAGGGGAGGAATTATATATACAAATATATACACACACATATATACATAAGGAGAGAGATACACACATACACACACACACACACACATATAAATGGCTCAACTCTGGCTTCACAAAGGTTGTGAAGAGCACAGCAAGCCACAGTAATGCAGACAGCACTGATGACACTGGCATCCAAACAAGACTGTACACATCTCCAATGGGATTTCAATCTGCCAAAAGCACATACAGCAACCATTCTACACCTGCTGAAAGTGTAATTGAACCATCCTTTGCCAGGGCCTCTGAAATCAGGGGATGGTTCCATAAGCTAAGGCAAAAGTGTAAATAAATGGGGTTTCCATTGTTTTGATTCCATAATGCTTAGTTTACATTGGAGACAGGTAGGTACCTTCCCTGCTTTCTGGGAGAAAGCCTGTTTCTCCCTTTGTTTGGTCACAGACTTTAAAGCATAATATCAGTGAGTGTCCATAATTCCTCATGTAGTGTTAATACCTACATTTCACAGTTATATTAATCTCCAGTGTACCACTGGCTTTCATAAAAGACCTGACTCAATACACTTTTATAATATAGTAATATTGTATATAGTCAGTTGATTCAATTGCTTTTTTCTTTGGGATTCAGACCCCCTGTTCTCCCCCAGACAGTGCCGTTACACACAACTTTTAAAAAATCTCTTCCTTTTCCCAACCCTGACAAAACAATAAAATACAAAGAAAGATGCATGGAAAATGAAAGAATGCTCTGATTTCCATTGTAGGAGCAACATCAATTTTTCACTGGACCATAAAAACACAACCTCACAGTCGCACTCTGAAGAGGCAGTCACCAGCAGAAAAGCTCTACAACTGTGTGAAGCCATTGCTGGCCAATAAATAGAAGAGAGAGGTGACACTCATAACCCACGATGAGGGAGAGGGAGTGTAAACTGGAAATGGAGAACGAGGACCTCACTGGGCTCATTCAGCACTGCATTTTACATTAGCTTTGCTGCCAGCATGAAGACAGCTACAGCATCAGGCCTTTGCCACCCACTCTCTCGAGCAGATCTCTACCTATCACCATTTACAGGGCTGGTTCAATCTGAGGTCCCCTATGGGCACACTTGATTGGGGCATCCTCCCAAGTAATCATTCGTTTCGCCATCACACACCTGTTATTAAATCTGTATGATGTATGTATGAAATTACACACAAAACTACATTAAAAGAACACTATTAAGGTTGCAAAGTCAAGCACTCACAAGGTAGGAAATGGCAAAATTAAGGCTGCCTGTACAACCTTAATTTGGCCCCTTGAGGAATACAGATTATGATACCATCTTTAATTAAATGATCTATATTTTATTAAAAAAAAAAAAAAGCCTGCCTCATTAGTAAAGATTCAGAGAAGGGTAACTAAAATGATTAGGCTTTTGGAACAGGTCCCATATGAGGAGAGATTAAAGAGGCTAGGACTTTTCAGCTTGGAAAAGAGGAGACTAAAGGGGGATATGATAAAGGTATATAAAATCATGAGTGGTGTGGAGAAAGTGAATAAGGAAAAGTTATTTACTTGTTCTCATAATATAAGAATTAGGGATCACCAAATGAAATTAATGGGCAGCAGGTTTAAAACAAATAAAAGGAAGTTCTTCTTCACACAGTGCACAGTCAACCTGTGGAACACCTTGCCTGAGGAGGTTGCGAAGGCTAGAACTATAACAGGGTTTAAAAGAGAACTAGATCAATTCATGGAGGTTAAGTCCATTAATGGCCATTAGCCAGGATGGGTAAGGAATGGTGTCCCTAGCCTCTGTTTGTCAGAGGATGGAGATGGATGGAAGTAGAGATCACTTGATCATTACCTGTTAGGTCCACTACCTCTGAGGCACCTGGCATTGGCCACTGTCAGTAGACAGGATACTGGGCTGGGTGGACCTTTGGTCTGACCCAGTATGGCTGTTCTTATGTTCTTATTCAGTGCACAGGATATACAGTGCTCATTTAATGACCAGCTATGAAACATTTTGTTTTCCTCTCGTTGTTCAATGTATGGCACCATGCCTCATTTACTACACACTACTCCAACACTGCTATGAATTCTTTCATTTCCTCATGGGCTTTTCTATGGTGCTCATCATCACTATAGTATTTGAGTGTTTCAAAAACATTAATTTATCTTCACAAGACACCTGCAAAGTGAGGGGAATGGTATTATTCTCCATTTTACTGATGAAGAAGTGAGGCATAGAGAGATTAAGGTAAAAAACATCCACTAGTTCTGGGTACCAAATTCAGATGTCATGGGGATCTGATTTTTCAGACTACTTAACATCATAGATCACTTTATATATATTCAAGCAAAGCTCCTAATGACTTCAGTTGCAGTTATGAGTGCTCAGCATTTCTGCAAATCAGGCCCCACAGTCTCAAGTTGGGCACCCAAAAAACGAGGAATACACAATTAATGGCCACCTGTGAAAAGCTTGGTTTAAGTAACTTGCTTAGCTTCCTAAAGGAACTCAGTGTCAGAGACAAGGACAGAATCCAGTTCTCAAGGATAGCATTTGTGACAGGTTGGATCACAGAAACCTCGTTGGGAACTGCCAACTGATGTGCCAAGACTACTTTGGCCCCTGCTTTCCCTGCCAGCTTGGGACTCCAGCACCCTGTCTTATTGAGCCAGACACACCCGCCTGCTCCAACGCAGACCCAGGGTCTGAACCACATACCCCAAAGCTGCAGACTTAACTGAAAGCAACTTAAGAAGTGTTCCTGTCTTTAACACTCAGATGCCCAACTCCCAATGGGGTCCAAACCCCAAATAAATCCGTTTTACCCTGGATAAAGCTTATACAGGGTAAACTCATAAATTGTTTGCCCTCTAAAACACTGATAGAGAGAGATGCACAGCTGTTTCCCGCCCCCCCCCCAGGTATTAATGCATACTCTGGGTTAATTAATAAATAAAAAGTGATTTTATTAAGTACAGAAAGTAGGATTTAAGTGGTTCCAAGTAATAGCAGACAGAACAAAGTGAATTACCAAGCAAAATAAAATAGAACACTCAAGTCTATGTCTAATACAGTAAGAAATGGAATACAGATAAAAATCTCACCCTCAGAAAATTTCCATTAAGCTTCCTTTTACAGACTAGTCTCCTTCTAGTCTGGGTCCAGCAATCACTCACACCTCCTGTAGTTACTGTCCTTTGTTCCAGTTTCTTTCAGGTATCCTTGGGGGTGGAGAGGCTATCTCTTTAGCCAGCTGAAGACAAAATGGAGGGGTCTCCCATGGGCTTAAATAGACTTTCCCTTGTGGGTGGACACCTCTTCTTCTCTCCTATGCAAAGTCCAGCTCCAAGATGGAGTTTTGGAGTCATATGGGCAAGTCACATGTCCATGCATGACTCAGTTTTTACAGTCAGCAGCCATTGCTTACCTGCTACTTTGAACATCCTCATGTAGACTTCTTATGTGGATTGGAGCCTTCCAAGATCCATTGTCCCTTAAGTGCTTCTTGATTGGGAACTTAATTTGCACATTCCTTTCTCAAGAAGCTGACCAAATGCTTTACAAAGGCTACTTAAAAATCAAGCAAGTACACAGCCAATATTCATAACATCGAATACAAAAATGATACATGCATATAAATAGGATTAATAGATTCAGTAGATCATAACCTTTACAGAGATAGGTTACATGGCATATGTAGCATAAAACGTATTCCAGTTATGTCATATATACATTCATAAGCATATTTCCATAAAGCCTTATGGGGGGCACCGTCACAGCATTCATCTACCTTACTCATGTCCTTTCTTTTCCTGCAATCACCACCTTCTTCACAATAACCCTTCCAACTTCTGCAATAAATGAGATACAGGTCCTACAGACAACAGTCTCCTTCACTACATTTCCTAACTTGTGAAAGATTGCTTAACTTTACATATTTTAAAATATTTTAATATAGTTTTGTTTGTAATTTCCTGGGTTTTTTTTTAAAGCAACCTGAACTACCACACCCCTCCCCCTGCCCAATTCCACCTGTAGCATCATATTGGTGCCCACATGGGTAATTAGCATGGGTGGAACTTTTAGATCCATTGCACAGTCTTCTGCCACTTGAGATACCAGAATAACTGGTACAATATTATTTTGTCATCCTTTGTTATTGTGGACCAATATTAAAAGAGGATCAAACACTTTAAAAGAACAGTTTATTTATTTAGGAAGTTTTAACAAGTTTACAAATCCTTATGTAAATATCAGAAACAAAAGAACTATTACAACAGTTGACTTTTGTTTAAAGAGACATTATACTGGAATATAGTCATCAGAGCTTTCTATTTAACAGGATGTTACCATATTACAGCTCAAACATCATTACAATGCCTATAGTATGTTATTTCTAGTGATTTTATTAAGTTGAGTGAAATCTCAATATACACATATTTAACAGACTAGGTATGTCTATTAAATGTTAATATTGGAAAAAAATGGACAGGTGTGCTGGGTTTTTTTGCAGGTGAATGTACTTTGAGGATGTATAAAAAGTAACATAATATCTAAACATCTATCTATCCTCTGTCTATTTTGCTGGGTACATAATTGGTGTGTTATTTTTCTATAACCACAACCTCCCATGGTTGGACTATTTTTCTTTTTCCAGTGAGAGGCTACCATTAGCTGAGCAGGTACAGGCAGATGAGAGACTAATTCTTCATTTCCTCTTGTGTGACCATTTCCACTAGGAAGCCCTGGGTGGATTACCAAGGGTAATGAATATCCAAATAAATATTTGTGATATTTGGTTACAGATTGCATCACAATACTCTCTAATGAGTGGACATGCCTATTCTATATGCATAAAAATGTCCTCTTTCACCATTTCTCCAATATTTATCCCTATTCAATCTATCTATATATTTTTAACCTGACTGGAGTGAGGTACCATTAAAAGAGTATCTTAAAGAAATTTTCCTTTATTGTGCTACAGACTGAGATTGGTGGTCCTCTTTTCCATGTCAAACCATATTTCTCTGGGGTAAATTGTCTATCCACATCCCTTTCCTAGCATGTGATATATGGACACTTTTTCGTTAGGAAAGCTGTCTCCAAAAACTGATACAAATTAGTTACAATTGTTGTTTGTTTGTTTTCTAATTGACCAGACACCATTGCTTCTGTTAAATTTAGCTTTCTCTATAAAACAGTGTGAACCCAAGTGCCTGGAGCGGCCACACTGAGAATGTTTACTCAGGGCAAACTGCAAGGAATAAGGCAGACAATCCCCCAAACTGGTGGTTTATTCTATAATTAGATTCACCAAGCCAGAAGTCAAACAGCTTCTGTAATATCACACTAGTTACCAAGAAGCCAAAATACAGCCCTCTTTAAGCAATTAAGCCTTTGGCTCCCACAAACAGCCAAGTCTAATATAGTGAAAGAGTACTGAAAACTTTATTCGCCATACTTAAAGTTCTACCAATTCCAAAGGACCAGACACATTGCTCACCAGGTCAATGAATATTTCAGATCTTACCCAAATGCATGCTTACAGCTAATCCTTATTAACTAAATCTAAGATTTAATAATAAAAAAGAAAGTTATATATAGTTAAGAGATAAAATAAAAATGTATGTAAAGTCCTTAGGTCAGTTTCATTGCAGAGATAGTGAGGCGGCTGATTTGTAAAAGTCTTTCTGGAATCAATTTAAAAGGTTATACTCCAATAGGCAGTCCAGGTGCAGAGTTGGTTCAAATCCTTCCATGAAAATTCCAGGGTGGATCAAGAGTAAACCTGGAGATCTCAGTCTTAGGGCTTAGAATTTCCCTGTTAAAATTTAAGCAGATCTGAGATAAAAAAGATCAGGCCTAAGGCTTTCTTTATAGTTCTCTAGCAGGCTGATAGCCTCTTGATAGCAATTGTCACAGCAGGGCCTTCCTCCAATGAAGAATAGGTAATGTATATTGCTTCTTTGAAGCTAATATTCTGTTTCCTATGCAAACACAGGTAACTAGTTGTATTAATTAACAAATGGCAATTAACAATTCAAACTATCAAGGCAGTTTATTATGACTTAGACAATTAAATTAAAGACATGTAAATAACATTATTAATTCCTACAGTATCTTACATCTTTGAGTCAATAGAATACAGTAATGAATCATTAAAAAGACAGGAATAATATTTTAGCATCTACAAGCTGATTAGATCACATTGTTAAACTTCTAACAAGATATAGGCAAACAGAGACAAATGCAATTAGCATTCACTCTTGATACTCTAACACTACCAGCAAACATGTTAAAGATTCAAGTCCAGTACACTTCTTTGAAATGCACATAAATGTAGATTGTCTTGATTACATTTCAAGGCCTCCTGTTAAGTTGTTATGGGTCCCACACAAGTTGACCAGTCTGTCAGTGTCACAATTTCCCAAATTTTGAAGCTCTCTAGTTTACAATTTGGGTTAAGATCTGGATTATTTGCAAGGGAGAAACCCATACTTTTGCCAATGTGTTTCACAAATATTTCACAGAGGAATGGTGAGACTCAAAAATCTTGGGTTCCTGCCCAGGTTCCAAAGGAGAGTTTTCTTTAATGAGCACAGACTCGTCTGCTTGTTCCCTTGACCCTTGATCCCCCTCTGTGTCATCCACTGGACTCTCCCTGTCTAATGCCTGCCTCTTCCCCTCCAACTCCCCAGCTCTTTTTCCCAGTCCAATTTTCCTTGCCTAACCCGTCTCAATTGCTACTCCTTTGGCTTCTCATTCCAGGCCCAGTCTCCTTGCCTAGCCAGTCTTAATCTCCTCCTCTGGGCTTGCTGTCTGAGTCCCAATCTCCCCCAAATCACTGTGTCTCCCCCTCCTCCAACCACTCCCCATCTCCTTGCCCACCCAGACCCAATTTCTCCCCCTCCCAGTTCCTCATCCAATCAGTCTGTCCCCTCCCACCATGCTGTTTCCCAGTCACTCTCATCCAATCTCAGTCACTCCCACACACCATAGGTGCCTCCTTGTCCCAGTCTCTTTTCCCAGCCAGTGCCAGTTCTTCCTCTGCAACCCAGCTCCTTGTAAGAACTTTCTTTCCTCCCCTTTGCCTCCATTCCTTTCCAGGACCTAGTCAGATTCCTTCATCAGTCAGTCTCAATGTCCCCCTAATCCTCCTCTGATCTCAGTGAGCTCAGCATTCCCCACCCTCAGCCAATTGGCTTCCAGTCCCCCACCCCATTTCCCTTATGAGCTCCCAGTCCCCTCACCCAACCAGTTCCAAACTTTCCTTCTCCTCCAACCAGTTCTTGCCTCCCCTCCCTTTGGCTCCCAGTCAGTCTCCCACTTCACTTCCCAGTCACAGTTTATCTTCCTCCAGTCCCAGGTCTCACCAGAATCCTTATCCTAATCTACTCCTTTCCCTCCCCACAGTCTGACTTTTGTCCCCCCTGCGTTCAAATCAGACAGCTTCCTCTTTCCAGTGTCCTGGGTGCCAGCAGTGTGGTGACTGAGAGCACAAGAGAGACAAGCTCCTTGCTCTCAGTTCTGGTGCCTAGCACCATATTCTGGAGCAGTTATTAGGGAAAGTCCCCACCACTCTATGGGAAAGGTGCATGTGCAGTCTGGCCAGCACTAGGAGCTGTGAGAGGCTCAGACATGATCAGTGAGGATGGTATATTTGGAAATGTTACCTGTTAATCTGTAACAAGTTTCTACTAAGCATGTGCAAACTGTGGCCTTGGCTACACTTGGGGATAGCGCTGTGAAGCGCAAGTGTAGTCGCGCCGCCAGTGCTGCGAGAGCTCTCTCGCAGCGCTGCAAGTACTCCACCTCTCTGAGGGGAATAGCTTGCAGCGCTGCGAGCGAGCGTGCAGCGCTGCAGGCGCTAATTACACTGGCGCTTTACAGCGCTGCACTCGCTGTGCTCGGGGGGGTGCGTTTTCACACCCCTGAGCGCAGCAAGTTGCAGCACTGTACAGCACCAATGTAGCCAAGGCCTGAGAGTTTACAAAGGCTTATAACATGGCCAAATTTAGGTGGATTTTCAGCAGGATAGCAAAATGCACATACCTGACACAACGGTTACCCACTGCCAAATTTCAAGAACCTGCTCCAAAGCACAAGGATTCTAGAACTTTTCACAGAAAAAGTCTTAAGTATTTTTAACATGGGCAAAACAACATATTTTTTCCTGGTCTCGTTTTCAGAAATGGCTGAAATTTTCAAAAAAAAAAGAAAAGAAAAAGAAAAAAATCAGCCTGAGGCAGACACCTACCATGGAAAATTTCAGCCCAAACAATTAAACGTTGGTGCTGCTAGTCCAACCCATAATGAATAACATATATTAGTATCGCTCATAAAAACAAGAATTGTACTGAATCAGAATATTTTTAGGCTGGGGGGCAGCTGAGGTTTCCTGACAAAGGGTCCCCTGTTCTTTGCAAATAACTTTCACCTCAGACCTGACAAACTCACTACATCAAACACATGCCTTGCAGGGTATTTATAAAGAGTAGCATGTGAGGTATCCACAGAAAGTTTGTAACTTATCAAGACTCGTAATCATGGTGAGATGTATGTACAGGCAATATTTAAGGAAAAATGTATCTATATTAAAAGTATGCTTTAGAGTCTTGGACTAAAAGTTAGTCACCAGTGGACAATATGTCGTGGTGATGGACCATTCACACAGGAGGGAATTGTAACCCCTACCTGTTTAGCAAGTGATGCAATGGAAGGCTCAATTGTCTAGCCTTGCTGATCCCCAAGACCATCTATAGAGAACCACCAGAGAGAACTGCAAACAATCAAAACCACTTGGAGGTAAAAAAGGAACATTACAACAGACAGAGATTTGCCCTGTCTATGAATAAAGACAAAACATGGTTTCAGTATAACAGATTCTTTGGATTCTTTGACTGAAGAGACATTGTGGGAAGTAGAGACATTCTCATGAAAAACTAGATCCTGGTTCCTGTGAAGCCAGCCAGCTCTGCAACACACTGCACTTTAGATAGAAAAGGTAACTATCAATAACTGTAGACATAAGTTTGCATTTTATTACTTATTTTGTATAATAACCATTTGTTTCTGCCACTACCTCTTGTTTCTAGGTAACTCTCCAATCTTTCTTAAATAAATCTATTTTTGTTTTATTATAAGTGCTCACAAGTGCTGTGTGTTATAAAAGAGCGGCAGTTTAAGGTAAAACTAGCAAACTTGGGCACACTGCTCCTTTGGGGCAGAGGATCTGAGATTTCTGTGAGTAGTCAGTGTCAGGGCCTGGAAATCACAGGGAAATGATTCAAAGGGACTCGGGGACTGTGATGGCACTACTGTTAATCTGCAAGGCAAAGACAAGGCTGGCATAGCCCAGAGGAGAGTGCTTGAGAGGCTGGTGGTGTTAGGGAACTGACACCCAACTAGGCACAGGCAAGACTCCCTCACACTAGAGGCTAGATATAGCAAGGTGATTTACAGCCCTCAATGCCCTGAGAACCATCACAGGGGGCAGTAAGGGACAGGCAAGTTGGAGGTTGGGGAGGATGCTGAAAGGGAAGAAATACCAGTATAATGAGGATCGGAAGGCTGAGAGGAGACGTGTATGCACATGAAATATCAGGCAGCATGAGGCTGTGGGTACAAAGGAAGCACCTGGATGGTTGCAGCATGAAACCACTGGGGAAATGGAAGAAACTCTGAGAAAGGCTTGAGTAGCCACTGGGAGAGGGACATGAAGGTAGCCATGGTTGGTGGCAGAAACAGCCCAGGAGGGTGGATGATGTCCTGAGAGAAACTTTACCTAGGCCAGAAGCCTGAGAAATTCAGTCCACAGGAGTCTCTAGAAAAACTGGCAGTTTCTTATTCACAGTTTCAAGGGCAAGTGGCATGTGTAATAATATATGATACTCCATAGTTAGAGGTACCTGTGACGGGTTGGATCACAGAAACCCCCTTGGGAGCTGCCACCCGATGTGCAAAGACTACCCCTGCTCCTGTTTTCCCTGCCAGCTCAGGACTCCAGCACCCTGTCTTGCTGAGCCAGACACTCCCGTCTGGCTCCAGACACAGACCCAGAGTCTGAATCACTTGTCCCAACGCTGCAAGTTTACCTGAAAACAGCTCGCAGTAGCGTGCTTGTCTTTAGCACTCAGATGCCCCACTCCCAATGGGGTCTAAACCCAGATAAATCCGTTTTACCCTGCATAAAGTTTAAAGTTCATGCAGGGCAAACTCATAAATTGTTCGCCCTCTATAACACTGATAGAGAGATATGCACAGTTGTTTGCTCCCCCAGGTATTAATACATACTCTGAGTGAATTACTAAATAGAAAGTGATTTTATTAAATACAGACAGTAGGATTTAAGTGGTTCAAAGTAGTAACAGACAGAACAAAGTAAGTCACCAAGCAAAATAAAATAAAATGCGCAGATCTATGCCTAATCAAACTGAATACAGATAATTTCCTCACCAGTTCCAGAATGCTCCCCTTTACAGGCTAAGCTCCTTTTAGCCTGGGTCCAGCAATCACTCACACCCCCTGTAGTTACTGTCCTTTGTTTCAGTCTCCTTCAAGTATCCTGGGGGGGGTGGAGAGGCTCCTTCTTTAGCCAGCTGAAGACAACCTGGAGGGGTCTCCCACAGGTTTAAGTAGACTCTCTCTTGTGGGTGGAGACCCCCCTCCTCCCTCCTATGCAAAGCCCAGCTTCAAGATGGAGTTTTGGAGTCACCTGGGCAAGTCACATGCCCCTGCATGACTCAGTCTTTGCAGGCCGACGCCATTGTCCACATGGCATCTTGCATGTCTCCAGGAAGACTTCTCATGTGGATTGGAGCATTCCAAGATGCATTGTTCCCTAAGTGTCTCCTGATCAGGTACTTAACCTGGCAAATTCCTTCCTAAAGAAGCTGACCAAATGCCTCACAAAGCTTACTTAGAAATCAGGCAAGCATACAGCCCATATTCTTAACCTCGAGTAGAAAATGATATATATGTACAAATAGGATGAATAGATATAGTAGACCATAACCCTTACGGAGATATGTTACATGGCACAGGCAGCACAAAACATATTCCAGTTATGTCATACATACATTTATAAGCACCCCCTCCCCATAAAGCCTTATGGGGTACACTGTCACAGTACCATTAGAAAATAGAAAATGAAATAATTTATCAGATGTTTCACTTTTCTTTTACCAGAGTGGCAAGGGCTCCCATAAACTTCCACTAGAAAAATGTCACATTTAAATGGGTTGAAGCAGTCTCATGAACACTACAGCATTTGGTTTTGATAGGAGCACAACAGAGAGGGACTCTATGTTATGTTTTAAATAGAACATGCAACTTCACAAGCTAAAAGTGCTTCTGTATTTATTTTTCCAAAATGTCAAAGCTGCCCATTCTTTTTCCACCAGCAACAACAACTCATTGATTGTAGTGAAAATATTATGCTTTGAGAAAATGCATAAACTGTGTAATCCACACAGAAATTGACAAAGGCTCAGGAATGAAACTCTATGAATGAGCATGGTGGGTCAAAGCTGGGGAATGGAACTTGCAAGTGGAAGGAATGCTCAGAGACATCCGGGAGAACGACTGTGCAAACATGTTGTCACCCCTCTGCCAAGTGGTTGTAATGTTGAGACCTTAGAGCGTTCAGTTTGTTGTCGGAAGAGAAATCAGTGATACGGAGTCTGGGTATTTTCTTAGTGTAACTTGTTTTACTTACACTATATACACCAATCCTTCAACAGAGGTGGTCAGAAGTGCCACACAGGCAAATCCCTCTTTCAAAAATCTCAGCCCAAATCCCAATGCCCAATTCCCAGGAAGCAACTCTACTCCTGGTGTTGACTCTAGCTAGAGAGATTAAGGTGGAGAGCAAACTCCCTTGCTGTTTACGGCAGTTTCGAGAAAGAACCTGCACCCCACAACTAAAAAAATATGGCATTTCTTCAAAGACTATATGTTGCTCACACCCTAAGAAAAGCAACTTGTAAGACTTAGTGTAATAGCACCATTTGATGACTTTTATGTTGAGCTCTAAGAATGGAACCCTAGCCACAAGAAAAGAAGGAATTCGTGATGGCAGCTTAGTGGGCAAAATGTTTGAAGATCTGAAAATGGTACAGTATGTTGTGGAACTATACAGCACAGGCTGAGCTCATGTAACAGAACTTTGTGATCAGCATGTAGTACCAATTCAAAAGGAATTGAAAGCTATACATTGTAAATATAGCAACCTCTTACTGGAACCTCATGGCTGCAATGCATGTATAGAGACCTGGGAATAGAATTCTGACTAGACAGCATGTTCAGAGACTCAAGACTTAAATCCCAAACACGGGTGGGCCATTGGAGACTCAGTAAAGGAACTCTGTGTGAGATCTGAAAATAGAACCTTAAGAGCAGGGCAAGTACGCCAAAACTACCAGTGGAACCCTACACACACCATGCACAAGGGCCCAGGAATGAGACTCTGCAAAAAGGCAACTTGTTCTGAGACCCACTTTTTCACTCTAATTTGAACTGTGGTAGTGGCACATAATAACAGCTAGGAATGGTATGCTGTGAGCAGGTAGGTCAAGACCAAGAAAAAGAATTTTGGAAGTAGGTGATGGATTCAGAGACCTCAGCATGCAACATTGTCACCATGAACGATGTGATGAGAGTTGGAAACATCTCATGCACAGAACAGACCAGGTACTGGAACTAAAACCCTGGAATGTGTGGGCTGGGTCAAGACCTGGAAATCTGGAAGTGAACAATATGCTGAGACCCAGAAATGACAACCTGGTCAAGAGCTGAGAATAGAACCTTATGTGTAGCACAAGCCAAGACACAAGATTGGAGCCGTGCAAGTGACTGGCACATTTAAAGACCCAGGAATGCAAGTGGGTTGAACATACTGAGTGGTGAAGTCAGATCAAACCAAAACATGGAAGCCTGAGTGAGCAGAAAATACTGAGACCTGGAAATGGAGCCCTGTGACTACTAGACAGAAACCTGGACATGGACTGTTGAGACAATGGGGTGCCTGCAAATTCTTGGAGAAAAGGTTGTTGTGATGTCAGGCACATTCAGAGAGAGGGGTGGATCTCTCTATGCAAGGCATGTTTTGGCCTGTAGGATAGGGCCTTCTGCGACCTGATCAGACAGAACCCTGTGCCCCTAGAACACCTTCTTACCCTGGGGGGCAGAACATGGGATTGCCTTGTTTAGTTTCTGATGGCCGCTCAAGGCTGGGGGCACCATCAGAGACCTTGGGCTTGGTGACAAAACCTTCTGATGTAATTACTGGGTGTTGTGTAGACCATGGGATGGAGGGGGGCACAGCCTGGAGAGAGGCTTGAACTGTCTCCGGGAAAGCCTGTAACATGGGGCTGGGTGGTCTCCCTCCGGAGGGCAAGGACAGGGAGATGGAAGGTCTCAGCCTCGAGGGAAGGCGGGACAGGGAACCCAGCGCTGGCCACCCCTTCCGGAGGGCAGGGGGAGAAGCCCTGCGTGCTGCACAGCCCGAGCAGGGGCGGGGCACAGGCTGCTGAAGGGGGACCAGTGGGGTCGCGGCCTCGGTGCCGGTTTCAGGCTGGGAGCCTGCCTAGGAGCGAATGTGTCAGACCTAGCTGGGGCAGGCTCAGGCGGGGCGGGCGGGTAGCGCCCTGCGTGGACCGCTCCCAGGCCCGAGGCTGGGGGGGGGACCACCCTCGTACGAGCCGAGTCCCCCCGGGAAGTGTCCCCCGCCTGTGGAAGTGACTCGCGCTCGGGCTTCAACCTGCCGCGCCCCCTGGTGCAGCCAGGGCGGGCCGGGCAGGTGCACGCCTGCAGCGGCGTGACCCAGCGTTGGAGCGGTAACGGGCTGCTGCGTCCCTGCCCAGCCATCCAGCCGCCGCTGCTCTGCCACAGGCGGGGAGCGTGAGTGCCGCTTCCCTCCCCCGCCGCCGCCGCCAGCCCCGCTCCGCCTCCGCCGCCCCGCAACGCCTTAGGAAGCCAAGCGCCACCCGCTGCCCCCCAGCCCCGCACCAGCGCCCACCCGCCCGCGTAGCCCAGCGACCATGGCCCCCGGGAGGTAAGCGAGCTCCAGTCACTGCTCCTTCGCCGTCCGTGCCGCGCCGGGTCCCGCCCGCCCGCTGCCAGCGCCGCAGCTGGCACCTGCCCGGCACCTTTCCCGCGGAGTCCGCGCGCCCCGCACAGATGCACTGGGGAGGCGCCTTCGTTTCCCCTGCAGGGAAAGTTGCTTCCCGCTGCCCGAGCGCCCCTTTATTTCTCCCCAGTGTTGCCATTGAGATGCTGCTGCCGTGGCGGGTGTACTTCCGGGTTCACACCTTCCCCCCACCTCCACCCCCCCCTTCTCCGAGGGCTGCGGTTACCCTGGAGAAGATCAGACGCCTCGGAGCCCAGCGGCAAAGTTGCGGCTTCCCCTGGGGGAGGGGAGAGAGTGTCTTGCATGTGATATTACAAATAACAATAATAAAAGGATCAAGAGACAAGAGCCGAGCCTCCGTGGCATGCAATCCCGGTGTCACCCCGGGGTGCGCGAGGGAGAGCCCAGCGCTTGCATGGTGCATCTGCAAAGCGATGGGCTGCTCCAGGTGTGAGCACAAAGGGATTGCATTAACTTGCTCCGGTCAAGGTACAGGTTGGGATGCCTGCAGGTGAAACTGCGCCCGTTCAACGCCAGGGGGCGTCCCGTGCTCTTGGGATCCCTCCACTCCCTGCCTTTGCCCCCTGATAGCAAAGAGATCTTTGTATTTGTAGCCTACCAAGGAAACAATCTTGCACTGACAGTGTGTGTGTGTGTGTGTGTGTGTGTGTTTGGGGGGGGAGGGGAAGACGCAGAGGCACAAACAAATTAGGACTTTGGAGGAGCGGAGGAGAACGATCTTGGAGCTTGAGCTGTTGCAAAAGAAAACGAAGGAGGAAAGTAGATGGACAACTACATTGTGTTTGCCAATCGGTGCGTCGGCTTTAAACTGACTAGAGAGCAGAGGATGCAGCTGCCTTGTACGGATTTGTGCCCCAAAGGACTGTTTTTTAATTGCACCTTGGTAACTATTCCTGCCCTTTAGTGCTTTTTTGTGTGTGAGTGTGGGCGTGGGGGGATGCTATGCATAAGATCAAATAGTAATTCCGTGTCCTCTTTACGGGGGGTTTAAATGTAAGTAATGGTAAGGCCGCCATTTTGAATTGTTTCATGCAACAGAATGAAATCTTAGGTCGATCTCTGTGATTCCTTGCATTTTCCCCTCGGTGTTTTCTATAAATGGCTCCTAATGGTGCTGTGTATAGTTGGGGTCTTTTTATAGTAAGCTTAAAAACAAAACCCATGTAGTACTGTGCTGTTCTCCCGAGAAGTTGTCCTGTTGATGGCATGTAATGTAAGGGAAAACAAATAAATGTCTTTAAACTATGTAGTTTCTGTTTTCTGGTTTCAAACACTGATAGAAATCTGGCTATGTCAATTTGATTTATGAGTATAGACTAGAATGGCTGGCTTTAGAACTAGTTTCAGAAGTATATATTTCTCTTTTAGCAATGTAAAATTGAATTCCATCCTGGTCCAGGAAATATTTTGTATTTAATTTCTTGTTTTGAGTTATATTTTTATTGACATTGTAATTAAGCACATGGTATTTTAGTCATCTGATTTGGCAGAAAAATCAGTCAATTCAAACCCTGCATGTATATGCATAAAAGATCAGAAAACATAACTATACACTTAATGTTGCTATTTAGTTCAAGCTCTTTTAAAAGCATAAGACCAGTATATTTCAAATAGTGTAAAATTCTAAAGTAAGTTTTAGAGGAAGAAAGGTTTAACACTTGGTTGAGTTATCTATTTTAATGTGTTAACATTAGATAGATCACCTGGAAAAGATGCTATGCATTTAATTGATAATCACTTTCCCTGAGTGTACTTACTTGATATCTACTTAGTCTCATATTGTAGTATAAATGAATGAAATAGTAATACAGATTAGCAACTTTTGCTGAAGGATTTAGGCATGTTACTTATGTAAACAGCATTAGATTAAAAAAGCCATTAACTAATATTCTAGTTATAGTCAGTTTTGGAACTTCACATTTTCTGTGCATACACTATCTAACTACATCTACAGCAAAGCATCTGTTATCATCAGTATTAGCTACTCTTAAGAAAATAAGAATTGTAGCTATAGTTTTATAATAGTCTAAATTGTTTTCAACATTTTAATTTAATGAAGCATCCATCAAATAATTTATATTAAACTTTAAACAACCATTTAGAGTTAGATTGATACTGGATTGTACAGTAAACCATATAGGAAACTGACATTTCATTTTTAAAGGTGTAAAGATGATACATTATTTATTGGGGGAAATATTCTGCCATTCACTTCTTTGAAAATTATTCACAGGCTATGCAGTTAAACTGTAGTCTTCTGAAAGATTGACTATTGTACAGCAAGAAAGATCACTAAAATCTGATATGTATATATATATATATATATACACAAATTTATTAATAAGTATACCAAGAAGCCAAGTTTTCTTTGTTCTCATGAAACTATGTAACACAAAATAGCAAAGTAATGGTTACTTATAACCAGACTGTTTAGTACATATTTAAAAACAGCTGTAGTAGAAAATACAAGATTGCATGAAGAAATGAGCTATCAAACTTATGTTTATAAAATGAATGCTGCAAGGGAGATAATTTGAAAAAAAATCTTACCAGAAATCAAGGGTAAAGTCAATGTAGGAGACACATTAGCTGACATGTATTAGAAACTTCAAGAGATAGGAGAGAAATAATGAAAATTTTATATATCTAGGCCCAAATCTTCACTGTCTAAACCATTGCTAGGATGCAGTGATAAGTCACAAGCAGTGTTTCAGATCACATTCTCCAAGCATAAAGATGACTTAATAAGGTTTAGGCTCTTAAAGTTTCCTTTTTTCATTTTGAAGTAGCTTTTTGTTTGCATTGTAGTTAAACAATATGATTTATAATGTGATCTTGGGGAGGGAGAGAGAAAGACCTACCAGATGATTCTCCTATTACAATATGTCTGGATAGAAGATAGCTTCTAAAGGAACCATTTTTCCTCCACAATGAGCCTAAAAACCATACATTGTGAGGCATGACTGTTAATTTGTTAATCAGAATAATAAGATTCCAGTTCTCAAGTATAACTAAAATTCACACTATTTATAGCTGGCAGATGTACTTTATAAAGCCAGCTGTATTTCGAAAATATGAGGGTACATGCCTTTATGGAGTAGCTCCTCCTATGACATGATACTGTATGATGTCGCTGACCGGAGTGCTGAATCAAGACAGCCATGTTGATCACTACTAAATCCAACTGAAAAACACATCCTGAAGTTCTGTGGAGGTTCAAATACAAGAATAACTATAGTAAGTTTTTTCTTTATTATCTTATTTTTACATCATTCATTCACTAAGTGTAGTAGGCAGATAAATGCTGTCTCAAGGAAGCTTTTTCCAGTGAATTGTATTAGTTTGGTATTGAATGAGTATAGGAAAATCAATTAGATCAATACTATGGCACTCTCTTGTTTTGAAAATGGTTCTTTACCACCATAAAGACACTTTAAGCCATCTTACATAAAAATAAAGCCTAATTAAAAAAAAATCACATTTTTGAGTCAAACAATTTTTAGATCTAAGTTTGCTATTAGCCATTTTTAAACACAGTTTCAGATTGTGAACGGGTATTTTGAGAGCTAAGATCCAAGCATATGATTAGTGAATTAAAAAAAAATCAATGATGATATGGACAAAGTCCATGTAATTGCATATACCCATTAACAACAACAACAAAAGATATGAGCATGAGGTTTTTGTTAAAGAGTTAAAATTTGGAGGAGCCAAGCAGTCTATAGGAGAATCTCCTCTAAATTTGTTTTGTGTTCCAATATCTCTGATAGGAAGAGCTCTTTCTTACATAAAGCATTTTGTGGACTAGTTCATGATGTATGTTATTTCAAAAACAGTTGTATAATAAAAAAGCAAAATAGTTTTAATTTCCTACTCTTTTTGATACATAAGTGGTAAAAATTTAAACACAGGACTTTTTGACATACTGCTTCTAAAAATAGAACGACTTGATATGCAGGATCCTCAAATTAAAGGTCAAAGGTGACAAACCAGGACAAAGGTCATGCAGCTCATTTTCAAGCAATCAGTTTCTAGTTTTTTCATGGCTGAACAAAAGCTTAATTATACAGGAAAAAATAATAGAGGCCTGTAATGTTAACTGATCAATTTTCACAATGAAATAGAGAGAGATTTACAGAATTTCCCAAATAATGTACATTCTCAACTATGTTTCTTAATACTGAATTTATGCTGACTTTTATAGAAATATGTATATACATGTTTAGGTTTAAACACTAAAATTTCTTCCTTAATTTAGTATTTTACCATCTCTAACTGGTCTAGATGCTAGTAGTATGTACAATTGGGAATCTGTAGGATGGAATGCAGTCTTTTTCTAAACAGTATATGGTAAATTTCTTAGGTTGCCAAAACATATATGTTCATTTATGTTCATTCATATATATTTAATGTTTGCTTTAAACAAAATTCTAAAATTGAAGACCATGTATTCTGACAGTGATGTGTTTGTAGATACACACTAGGTTAAAAATAATTCCTTTCCCCTCCAAAAAAAAAATCTATCCAGAATAAATGGCTCTCTATATCAATAGCTAGTTGCTATCAATGAAACGGCTTCTATTTTTTTTTAATTGATTTTATTTTGTTTGAAGAAACCTTGTTATTATTTTATTACATGTAGTGTTGTGTTCTGCTCCCCCACTACCTTTCAGAAAGGTGTGGTTTTTTTGTTTTTGTTTTTAACTACAATTACATTTTAAAATGCTCTTATATCTCTGTGTGTGTATGCATACTATTTAGGACAGTTATTTTTAATAATTTAATCCTGTTAAATGCATCTTACATCTATCTATCATCACTATCTATGTTACTAACAGTACTTCAATGCATAAAAGGTTTTTTAGTCTGGCCACAACATACATATATAGATTGTTAAACTGGTGTTGAAAATATTTGCACGCTGAGCATTATTTTTGTAACTCAACGCTGACACTGATTTGTTTAGTAATATTTTAGATGTTCTACCACTATTGTACATACTTCATAATAAATTCTTGCATGTGCAATCATTTTTGTAAGAAAATAAAATTCAAGATGACAATTTCTAATCTCCAAGAATTTAATATCAGTAATACCATTCTGTATTCTCATTTTAAATTAATAAACAGTTTCAACTAAAACAGACAAGAACTACCATTGCATTATTTTGTTCAATAACTTCTTTTAAACAATGACTCAGCAGGAATGATTATTATATGGAACTATTTTATTTTACAATTAGGAAAATTTTGCATACTCTGAACTGTTTATGCTGCATTACCCACACTTATGTGAAAAGAAAATGTTAATATTAGATTGACATTAGTGCTGTAAGCACTGTCTTTTGACAAACCACACATTATACCATTTTACTTTTAATATGTTTTCTTTAGCTTGGTTGCTTTATTCCTGGTAAATTCCTAATATTCACACCAAAAAGAAGACCTATGAAGGAGCTGAATTTAAGCTTGTGAATCTGTTAGACTCCTAAATGATAATTCACTAAAAATAATTACAGAAAAAACTTGGTGTTTTACAGATAAATGGCCTGTATAAAAGCAACAAAAGTAGTGTGGGGCGCAAAGGATGTAGCAGAGGTGAAGTGTTAACTCCATGAAGAGTAAATATTAATTTGCAGTACAACAATGAACTTAGAAATGCTTCTTTAGAATCTACAACCAATCATGCTGAAACTTTTACAGAAGTATATGAATTTTTTTAAACATATAGAATATTTTTCAAGTAAAATTTTAAAAAGTAGTGCAATACATATAGAATAGCAATTTCAGCCACCGAAGTAGTTTTAACATGGTTACGTTCAAATTGGCAAAAAGTGCTTTTTATTACCTGATTGCAAATTATACGTTATGCAGTTTACAGTTTCATTTTATTTATAGATCCATATTCTAATTTTGGCTTAATAATTATATTTACATTGAGGCTCTGAGTTTAGGGAAAGGTTACAAACACAGATTTAGAATTATATTCAGTGTGATGTTCATATCTCATTTATACTGTAGAGGACAAATCCAATGTAGTGTCACTATGTGGAATGGAAGGGTTGTACAAGCTAAAAGCTGAATAATTTTAAATTTACAATATTGCCATAACAGCTCTTATTTGACACACATCTTTCCAACATTTATTAAGCATTATTTCATTTGTGAGCAAATATTATTCTTAACGATGGCTTCAAAATGAATATAAACCACAAGTTTAAGTTACATTTACATTTGTTTAACTTTTTAATAATTTGAATACAAATTAAACCAATGATCATAAGTAGGCTTTTCAGAATTAGATTTTTTTTATAACTGATGGATAATATTTATTTTTAACTTTTTTTCCCCCCCAATTGTTATCTATTTAAGTTTTTATAGTTGCAGGAAACTATGGAGGTGTCTGAGAATTAATAATAGTAGATGCTGAGATTTAAAAAGTTAAAGCTGTATAACTGATTCAATCAAATTCTGATAAATTCTCAAGAAGCATTTTTCTTACTCTGCCTATCTGTAAATTTTGATTGTCAGTAGAAATAGTTTTTCGTTGGTTTGTGTGTGTGTGTGTGTGTGTGTGTATGGTGAAATCACTGTTGACATTTGCCAATAAAAATCTAATCATTCAAATCCTAGTAATAAACTATGCAAAATATCTAATAAATTTGGATTTTCTTATTTGTTTCAGTCACGATTACTCAACTTATTGTCAACAAAAGAACAATATTAGCTACTTCTGGAGATAATCACTTTGAAAGCTAGTTCAGTCCCATTAAAAGAAGGTGTATTTATAAGTTCATTTGCTTAAGACAATGCAAATTACTCTAAATTTGGACAAATTAGCTTTAAATTACTGGTACTATTTTACATGCTAGCTGTAAATTTGAATGAAATGCTGAACATATGACAAGTAAATAAGAGACTAAATAATTGCTTTTCAAAATATTTTATGTTTAGACATATTTCTGTACCCTTGAAAAATAAAATTGGTTACAATCGTATGAAAATATGGTCACTATTCTGTGTTACGGAATTTTTTTAAATATACAAAATATTTTCTACTTAAGATATTTTTCATATTCTTCTAAATACAGAACATATAAAATAGATAATATGGATTAAGAACAATCTCACTAAAAGGGAATGAGAAATGATTTTATTCAATTGTTTTTCTTTATTATACCATTATTGTCACTTTAATCATATGCACTAAAGTTACATTTTTATTTAATAGTAAAGTTTTAGCCTCGTTGATCTGGGGGTCAAAGCACACCATTTAAAAGAAACTAAAAATTAAATTGAATGGTGGTATTTCACTTTTAAGAGTCAAATGCTGGTCCTATTGGAGTTAGTGGCAGACTCCACACCATTGAGGTCAATGGAGCTAGTTATTCCCAATTTACACTGCTTTACTAGAACAGTTCAGAGTCTTGATGTCAATGGGAGCAGATTTTGTTCTTATGTGCTCCTGTTCCAACTGAAATCAAATGGGAGTCTAGTAACTGATTGAATGGGAGCAGAACTGGGCCCGCTGGTTATCAGAAATGCCTACATTATTGTGTACCACATAGTCCATCTTTACTCCTTTCATATGTCAGCAAAACATATCTAGAGAATATCACCAAGCTATTTATATTGTTAACCACAAAGGGTAATCAATTTAACACATAACAAAAGAGTCAAAGGTTCAAATCAGTAAAGAAAGATTAAACCTCTGTTTGCTGATCATTAAAACACAAAACAAAACCAAGTCAGTTTGAAGGATTTTATTAAAAAAAGTGTTTCAAGGTGAATTCTTGAATTTAGAAGATAATTAAAAGGAGTTACTTTTCCCACACCTGCTTTATCACTTCACTTCCTAAAAATGTTTAGTGCAATGCTCACAGTATTTTGATGGGAAGAAAATTGTGAACAAAATTACACAGTGTGTGTAATTAAACAAGAAAATGAAATCTAGTTTAATAATTTCAGAAGAGAATAATTCACAGGAATTGTGTTGTATCCTTAGCAAATTATACAATATAGGTAAGCCATTGGTTTGAGGATGTGGATCAGTTCCAGTATTATTCTATATCTTTTATTTCCAAACTTTTTCAGATGTTTTGGATTTTACAGAATGCAATTCAATTTCTTTGGTATATTTTAAATTGATTTCTGTATCTTACTTAATGAAATATTAAAAGAAAGTAAGGGATACAATACCAGAAACCTTTAAAAAAACATTTAATGAGCTTTAGACCATCACTTAGGATTTTGGTTTAAAACTATTGATATTTCTAAAAATTCATAAACATGTTAGTATTGTTAAGTGCCAAGTAATTTGTTTGATTTAACATTCCTCTGCGGCATTTGCAACTAAGATAGTGCAGTATGTTGCTAGTGCATTCAATCAGAAGTTGAAGTGACTATAAACAAAAATAAACTGATTAGTCTGTGTTACTGTCCAGCAGCTGAATGAAGTGCAAAAGGTAAAGCATACACTATATATATTACTTTAAAAAAAAAAAAAAGTTCACAGTTTTTAAACAAAATTGTTTGTTACCATATGGTCTTTTTTTTTTTTTTTTTTTTTTTAAAGAGTACCTGGCATTTTCTCTTAAATACTACAAGCTGTTTATTTTTAGGTGTTCACAATTTATCTAATTCAGTTTCTATGACAGGTGTACCTGAAATCCTTAAAAAAAAAAAATCCATCCTAGATAAGAGTTATAAATAGAAAATAAAGGAATGTTGTATCTTTTTCTGCCCCATATGATATTTGCTCACTCGTTAGTAGTAACTTTTTATTATTGTATATTTTACTTTTGTGTTTTGATGTATTTTATAACTGTTTTAAACAATATAATATTAATAAAATATTGAGTCCACTCTTCCTCACAATAAAATCAATGTCCAAATTATGATTGATTTCAGTGGAGGCAGGAGCAGGCTCATTGTCTTAAATTTTTGTTCTAGCTAATCTCTGAAATAGAGCAAACAACTTTCTATATAAACAGGCAAACTATAAATACCTGATTTTCTACCCTATACTATATATGCAATTTTTATATGGCAGTAAAATTGTTTAAATTAATCCTCTGCATTATCTGAAATCCAAAACACTGTATAATTTTGCTGTCATTGAGAATTTTGGGGAAAAATGAATGACTAGAGGCATACTGTTGCCTTTCACTGTCCAATATGAATGAATTGCCAAAGATAAACAAACAGTAAGTGGCAGAACCCCCCCCCCCTCAAATTATTGTATCTGTTATCTGTAACAAAAGTAAAGATTATTTCATAGGTATAATTTATAACTTTAACTTTCACTCTCCTTGAGTAGGTTTGATTTCCTGTTCTGTGATGATTGCATGGTATCTTCAAATATCACTTTATTCCTAGAACTAGTTTCCACTCAGACATGTTATGATTAAATGCCTATAGACATTTAATCAGGCTTTTAAAGCAGATAATAATTTCTCTCCAAAACCCTCTTACTAAGCTTAATTATTATATAATCCTTGATTAGTATTTATTAAATGATATTAGCAATGATGAAGCCTATTTAAATATGAATCTCAATTTCAGCACTAGCTGATCCCAATTTGCTTGAAATGTTTATATTGAAGTGTAGGAAAATACTAACCTATCACTGTTACCATTAGCTGCGTTAGGGCCCAAACCTGCTCTCATTTAAATCAGTGACTAAATTCCTATTGGCTTCAGTATGATGCAGTAGACTATATGACAACTAGTTTTTTGTTTAAACTATACAGTTTTAAGAATTAATTTAATAGAATTAAGATGTTCAGACTTTTGAAGTTCATTTTATAAGCTAGCATTTCTTACAATTATATGTCAGGACTTCTATATCCTATTAAGAAACAATTAACACCAAGTCTTTTAGAACAGTTACATCCCATTTACTTTCTGTATAATAATCTATTATGATGCTTATGCTATCAACATATTTATATACGTGATGTTTACAAATACATTGAATGAAGTGACAAAAACAAGGGCTTTTTTTTTTTTAATCCTATCTAATTTTCAGGATGTACCAATCTCTGTAGTTACTGCAATTCTTAATATATTTCTTTTCCAAAGTACTTTATTTTGAATCCTCCCATAAACTAAACCACATTACTTGTCAAAGCCAGGAAAGGATCTCTTACTCTGTTTGCATATTTCATTATGCTGCATAAATAATGTAGCTAAATCCGAGACAAAAGCCACACAGCTGCAGGTTGGCAGAAGAGACAAGTAAAAACAGGGATTGGGCTGTAATAGTTGAAGGTGTAAAAGGAAGATTAGGTTTAATATTGAATTTATATACCGCTCTACTGGAAAACAAAACTTGCTATAGATCATCACAAAAAGAAAAACCGGAGACCAGTTGTTAGTGTTATTGCACTGCAAGGAAAAACAAGCTGGCTATCACCTTTTCTAGTTGCTGATGTTGTATAGAAGTGGGGTTAACTAGAGGATAAGAAGTTAATATACAGAAATTTGATTCTCACTTGTCTTTGGCTGTTCACACAGTGAGAGAAGGAAGGTGGAGTTTCCACATTTGTAGGAAAAGGCCAGAATCAACAGTCAGGACATGCTCTCCAATTGCAAAAAATCTCCATTTTCTTTAAAGGCAGAAGAGATTTAAGTTCACATCCCAAAACAACAACAACATGAAGTGGTTTATTTGCTTTGGATGGGTCTTACTTAAAGTAGAGTGTATAAAAATCAGGTAGAGGGAGGCAAAAGGACATAGGCTGGTAGCAGGTGAGTTTGTGCATGTTCAAATCTATTCATCTTCCTTGCTCTAAACAATCTGCACAGCCTGAGCAACAAGCACAGTGGCTTTCCTTGGGTGCCTCTTACTATCTACTATACATGACATTTTTGCTGGCATTATTATGATATAAAATCAGATAGATCCTGCTCAATCGGCAGTGGACCATAAATACACCTAGCACCAGCAAAGCCATATTGTGTGTTGGTCTCTGATCAAATATTTTTTGTTAGTTTATTGAGACTTTGTAAGTATTGGTTTAAAATGCAAATTATTGTCTGGGATTTTACTAGTATTAAAGGGAAGGCATTTTCCTACTGATACTCTTAGGTTGATACTAGGCCCTATAATGTTTAGTACAATTTGACCAAACATTTATTACAAGATACTTCCTTTGAAGTATATGTAAAGACACAAACTGATTTTTTTTTATGATTTAAAGTGTACAATTTAAGCATAGCAAAGCCAGCAACCACTAGTACTTGAGTTACCTATTGCGATGAAATATTGATAAGTGAAAACAACACCTTGCAGTATCCAGCAAATCCGTTTATTTTGTCTACTTCCTCATTAACTTTTATAAGAAGACTATTAATGGGGCAATGACTTTAAAGAATGGAGAAGCACCCCTCCCCCCTTTTTTTTTTTTGGTAACAGGCTGATTGTTACCTTTTGGTTATCTAATTGTGGTTCTGATGAGCTAGGTAAGTCGCAAACAGTTAAAAAGTTTACAGGTCACTTCACAGAGTCAAAGCCCTGGCATTTTATGGCCTTCTAATGAGCCGTTAAACTGGAGAAGAGGTAATTAAATACGATGCTCTGGTACAATTTGCTGGCTAGTACTGACTTCAACTCTCTGATTTTAGGTTCCTCAGAAGACGATGAGGTCATTCAAGAAGGTCTCCTCAGGCCCAGGTCAGTCTTTTTTTTCTGTAAAGTCATAGAATCATAGAATATCAGGGTTGGAAGGGACCTCAGGAGGTCATCTAGTCCAACTCCTAAGTCTTATATGGCTGACTTTTCATATATGATTGGGGAATTGGTATTTGATAATTACTTTATGCCTCCCACTCCCACAACAGAATGGACTGTAATGAACCTAAATTTCTGTCTGGAAAAGTGCCATTAGACTCGAAGAAAGAATTTCATTCATTTTTCTCCAAGGTTTAACTTTGGAATTCTTAATTGATCTGACCATTTGTAGATGGATTTTTTTTTTTTTCTGGGCTGGAGGCAAAAAGACAGTATACAATGTTTATTCCCAGGTGTCATCCTGTGAGCTTAAATAATGGATTTAAAGACATCTTGAAATACATTACAGAATTACTCTTAGGGATGGCTGTGACACACCATAGTTCTTCTAACAGGTAGTATTATTAATGATTTAAAAACGAAGTAGTTTTAAGTATAACAAACATATCAGCAAGTAAAAGGTCAGTGCCCATCTTTTAGCGATATTAAATTGATTTTTAATGCAGCAGCAGCAATGTAAACACGTTATCCTGCACAGTCCTCACATTCATAGACAATTCCTACCTATATCTATCTTTGAGGCAGTACTATACGTTGCCAAACACTTTTCTTGGCATATGAAACTAAAAAAAAAAAAACCTCAAAGTTCACTGATCTGTCAGGTTTCGTTAGGCAGTATCTATTGATTTTATTCCCTGGAAGCTGCGCTAACAAATCCGGTATTTCACTTTGCAAATGGTCACCTGGGAAACTCATTGCCCACCTACTCTCCCTACAGGAGCACCCGCTGTTCCCATTTTGGTTACCCATTTGTCCGCTGCCTGGCTCCTTAGAACATGTATTTACAATACCCGCGTCAAGAAAAGGGGTGATCGTATTCGGTTGCTTACCTTGGTTTCAAGGATTTGCGTAGTTGTATGCAGCCTGTGCCCAGTCCTGTTCGGGCTCTGTAGTGTTGTTGGGTGCTTTCCTGCTGCCCACTGAAGTTTAGTGGTTTGGGCTCTGTTCCAGTTGCTACTTTTTTGTTAGGCGCATGCCTGTTAGGGATCTGTAAGGTGCTCCTGACGTCACTCAGACTAGCAAATAAAAGGGTCGGGGGTGCTCTGGCGCTATCCTTTATCCCCCTCCCCGAGGCGCTGAACACATGCCGCTGGGTGAGGTTTATGCAGCCCAGTGGCACAATGCGCTGGGAATGCCGTGCGTGCTTAATCACGAGCTACATCTTGTGCTTAAGGCAATGGCTTTGGTCATATATAGCCGTTCAGAATAGTCAGTGGGCAACAGGCGTCCATAGCATCCAGTTTCTCTGTACAATAGAGAGCTGCGTATGTATTTATATGCACCACATAATACAAACCCACCTTCAGATTACACCTCCATCTAGGGCCCGATCCTGCTCCCTTTGGGGGTGTCGCTGTTGACTGCAGATGGGGGCAGGGCTTGTCCCATAATCTCTATAGCAATATATTGTAGTATGTGCACGTGCCGTTGCTAAAATGGGTAACGGAGACTGGTGTGTCTACCTGCTCAGTGGGCGGGACAGTCTTAAACACACACAGTCGCTCGCTCTCAACCCGAAGTTTGCTGCCATTGCTATGAAGTTTGAAAAAGCAATATGAGCTTTGAGAAGCAGCTGCAGTCTTTAATTCCTAGGCTTCTCTTCCTTTCCTTCGTTCCCGAAATGAAATTTAGGGAAGCATATACAATGTCTCCTTATGTGGCATCTATTTTGAATTTTTTTGACAGTGAAATGCAAGTGGTCTTACAACAGCGGGAGTCTTCAGTAGGGCTGGTTTTCCAAATATAACCACATTTTCCGCAAATTACTAATGTGGCGCCTCCTTAAATCTAACCATGGAAGTAATCCTTTTCAGTTGCAAATCCACAGCTGAAAAACTGCTAACGTACACGAGGCCACCGCCTGCAGTGAGTTCTAGAAGGGCTCTCAATGTCCTAATGCCCTTGGATTACATCTAGGATTAGAGCAGTGTCGGGTATTTTAATAATGCCTCTCCAAACCATCAGAGTTACAGGCAAAAATGCAGAGTGCATTGTTAGCTATTCCGGAATGTTTACAGTATCACTTTATCAACATTCATTTTATTTTTTTTACTATCAAATATTTTAAATCACCTATTTTAAACCTTCCTCCCCCAAACTCTGGCTATTAATTCAAACACCACCACCTATGGACGTAAAAAATAAAATATAGGCTTTAAGATCTGGAATATTTTAGTCAGGAATGAAGAGAAAATCGTGGTTCATAAATATTTCTTAACATATTCAAAGTTCAGACTTAAAATAAACATTAGGTATATTCCAAGTTCAGCTTGAGATGTGACACATCCTTTAAAAACATTCATTCATCAAGTTTTTATATACCTCACTATTTTCCACTGCAGTGTGACGTCAATTTTCTATAACAACGTGTTCAAAATACAACTGGCTGGAAAACTACCCATTTTTATGATTGAATGAAGTATTTAATAACTTTTGGAAAACAATGGAAATATTTAATAGTCCGTTAAATTAATCGATAATTAACAATACAATAATTAAAACGTGTAAATAGTGAAGGTATTGGCATAAAATGTTAGTAACTTAATATTCAAACATATGTATACAAGTGTATGTTTGAATTTTTCGTTGTTTATACTTATGGAGAGAACAATTCAATCGCAACGAGGTTTATTTAATTTAAATTTTAAAATAAGTCTAAGAAGCATCTTCGGTTAAGAAGTATAAGCTTTCCCCCCACAGCATAAGAAAAACTTAAGGTGGGGAGAAAAAATGATGTTATCACACACACACACACACACACACACAAAATCATTTACAGGTGTTAACTTTTATAGTCGGGACATCGGAGTCTTCGAAAGGGGTAAGGAAATCACCGTAAACAACAGTGAAATGGGGAAAGAAAGATAGATTCCCCTTTTTTAAAAAAAGTGTTTTATTCATTGGAACCGCTTTAGCTGATTTAGGGCATTGTTACATTTCCTCTCGCTGTTTTTCTACACACAGCCCAGGGTTCCTGACATTAGGGAGGCTAAGGAGGAATCTTCAAAGCTGAAGGAACAAGTAAAATTGGCAGAGCTACCTAGATCCAACGGGACAGGCAGTCTTTGCAACAAAGAGAGCCAGCCGGCTTGAAGTATTCGTTGTATTGCAGGTCAATAATGGAAAGTGGTCGCCGTGGTGGGATTATATAGGTAATAATTGGGATCTTCACATAATCAAGATTTGAATATGAAAAGCAGCCATACCAAACGGTCTTGCATTTCAAATTAATGCATGGAATGCATTAATGATCCTAGAAAACTCCCCTGGAAAAACTAACACTGGGACTAAAAAAAAAAAAAAAAAAAAGTGCGTGTGAGAATGGAGATCACTGCGCTGGCCCCGCTTATAGTGAACGCTGGGGTGCAGAGGAGACCAGGCTACAGCGGAAACCCCTGACCAGGCTGCAGCAGAGAAGGATCCGCAGGCCAATTTTGGCGCCTGCGTTGCAGGTGAGACCATAGGCTGGAAGAGCCTTTGCATCAGCTGATTTTTCTCTCTTGCCTTCCCACGCCGTGATCTGACCCCCTTGCAACTCCTCTGATGAAACAGTTCGACATGACACGACACCCGATACTACAGCCCCGACCGAGCAGTCTGATTGTGAAGACAAACACTGTGTGGAGGGGGGAGAGGGTGTCATTTCCCTGACTCTCAGACTCTGGGTTCCTAACGTGAGGGCTCAGGAGGAATCTCCAAAACTAAAGGAACATCTAAGGTTGGCAGCGCTACCTAGATCCAATGGGACAGACCCGATCTTCCCAGCAGGGAGCAGCTTCTGGGAGTGGGGAATTCGCTATCCCAGGAGAGCTTTTTCCTTTAAAATGCAACTTTCCGGGGGCATCCCTGCCGGTAATGACCTGGAGAGGACGGGATCTCCCTGAAGCCCAAGGGGCTGGATTGGGCCCCACAGCGCTAATGAGAATGCCACCTTGAACCACCCAATGACAGGTCCGCTCCGCTTAGCCGGCCACGCCGCGCGGCTCGGGCGGGACCTTGCGGATCCCCCTGACGTGGGGAGGAGCAGAAAGTTGGCTGACTTGGTGGAAGCAGACCCGGGTTGGCTAGAAGCCGGAGGTGCCCGAAAGGCGGGAGTCCACCGGCTCTCACGTGGGGCCAGGCTTGGAGGGCGCCGGCGCGTCTGGTCCCTGCCAAGTGGGTGGGTTCCTAGCCAGGAGCGCCCCTCCGCCGGGTCCTGGAACCTGGCTCCACACGTGGGGGAGGAGAGAAGGGTGGGTGACTTGACCTGACCAGCCGCAGTGGCGCTGCCCCTCCCCCTCGTTTTCGGAAGAACCGCAGCAGAGGCGGCTCTGGTTTTAATAGAGACCATCGCACCAAGCACTTCTGATCTGCACGAAATAAAGGACACCAAGCGCGGCGCGCGTGGGCTCCCTCTCCCCCAAACCCACAGCGGCACGTTTGAGTGAAATGGGCCATCGCTGCCTCTGGGGAGGGGAAGATGGGGCTTCCAGCTCTGAGTGATAATAGTTCAAAAAGGAAGCTCCCCCACCCCCTTTTCGATGTGGTTATCACAGGGCAATGGCAGAGGCGCGCTCTCCTGCTTTTCTTGATTAGCGACCTGAGCAAAACTACACAGTATTTTTAAAACATGGAAAATCGAAGTTATCTTAAGAGCTCAGTTTTCATCGTGTTAAACATGAGTTTTGATTCAAATACACGGAGGTGGGACGAGTGGAAGGGGGTATTAAAAGAAATCGGAAATGAGAAAAAAATTAAAACCAGAGAAGTTTTAGAAACATGACAAATTAGAAAACAGGCAACAGAGCTCTGGCCGTTTTGATGCCAAAGGAGTCCTGGGGCAGCTTCATGAATACGATTCTTTCTCCGTGTAATTATCTCAACGAAAAAGCATGTTTTCTGCGGGGAGAGCAAGACGATGGTAAAGACAGCGGCATCTTTCTAACGTGTGAAATATGACCATGATCCTCGAATTTCCCCGACCTGGGTCTGCTTAAAAAAAGAAGTGTTTGTGGCCGATTGTTTGTGAATGAATTTTGGAAGGTTTTTGAGAGTTCCCAGCTGGCAACAGCTCTCTACCTTCCACAAAACTTGAAAGGCTGATGTCCTTTGCAGGAAATGAATGAGTCGATAACATCTGACACCAGTGACCAGTCCGGTGACCCCAACCTTAATTCCAGTAATACTGGAGGCCTGAAAATCTCAGTAAAGACCACTTGCAAATCTCCCCCTCCCTAATATGCGTAATTTACACAATCAGCATTTATTTTGTAGTGTAGGAAATCCTTTGCAACTTTCTCTTATACTTGCATTCAGCTTTCTTTTGCTGTTTTCACACTCCTCCCTTTCCTCTGATAAAAAAGCATAATACCGCATTGCTTTTTTTTTTTTTTAAATCAAACTATCTGGAAACAAAGGACAGTTTCTCCATAAACAAAACAACCTGGGTCAATTTATTTGTGTCTAGTATTAGTAAAACCAAGAGTCTAGTCTCCATAGCATTTTTCAGCCAAATGCCCATAGAGGAGACCAATCTGAGAAAAATACAGACTCTTATAACAGATACTATCAAAAAAATAAAAAAAAATTGTATCTATAGATGCCCCCTCTTTTTGGTAGACATATCAAATAGTTGATAGATATTTTCATATATACACTACATTCGTTTCACTTTACATATTTGTTCTCTCCAGCTGCCCTGCTTTTATTTGTCCATTGATTATGTCAGAATTGAAATTATATATAGTAGTTCACATACATATGGGAAATATTTAGTTTTTAATCTTCCACGTAGATAAAGTGAGGTGAATATTGATTTATCTTAGTAATATAATTGCATTCATTAGGAAGTGGAAACGAAAAAAGGAATGGTTTATTGCACAAATGTGTAAAGGCAGGTCAGTGTAGGAAGTCGACCTCCACTGTTGAAATAACCTAAAGGAAATTTACGGTTGAAGACTGCAAAGGAATTTCAGGATTTAGAGCTTCTGCTCCACTTGCCAGATTGCTTGTATTTTTACACTTTTGCCCATCCCCTTCTCTTTTTACCAAATGTTCAACTGGGACCTTGTTATTTCAAACAGAAATTAAAGACAAAGGAGAGCGATTTACACACTTTCCTGAAAAGCAACGAAGAAGAGTAAACAGGCCTATTAGAGCAAAGAGGTTTTGCTTAATTGGGCAGACTGAAACAGCAAGTACTTTGAAATTTTATAAAACACATTGTACAAGCTCTGGGCAGATCACAGTTTGTTGTTTTGGCTTTTTATGTATTTATGTTTGTGTGGATGGGATAGGAGGGGTAATGCCACTTTAATCAGAAAATGATTCAACCCAGTGTCCTCGGATTTTAACAAGGTATAACCTACCTTTTAAATGTTACAGGGGCAGAAGTGTCACCAAATCTCAGTTCATGATTATGTAGTGCCTACCTGTGAATAGGATGTTTACTGACAAGAAAAAATGGGCAACGTGGTTTTATATTTTTCATACCTACCCAAACATATATATTTATGCATGTTCTTCCCCAGGGAGAAAAGGAAGGAAATAGGTACTTTTGTTTAGTATTTTTTCTTAACATATTAAAATGTATTATTTGAAATAGCGACGCGAAGTACAGTAGTACAAATAACATGTGTTTTTTCCTACTTGTATACCTGAGAGAGGTCCAATGCCTAGGGAATTCGTGAAGGAACACGGGAAAGCTGTAGGCTATCAAGCCCGTTAGATATTTTTTTCTTTTATGTGTTTGACTCTCCCATCCACTAGTAGTGGAGATTTAAAAGTGCAGTCTCCAGCCCACCATCCCTCTTCTCTTTGTCTTCTTCCTCCTGTTTTTTTTTTCGTCTTCCTCCTCCCTAGCAAATCCTCCTTTTCTCTTTCAGCCTTTCCTCCTCCTCCTCCTCCACCACCATGCTCCTGGAGAACAATCGCTGCTGATTGAGGTTCACTCTAATGCTAGGCTTGAAAACGGGGCTCTTATTTAGGAAGTCATTAATCACATCCCCTCCCGCGGAAAGAGATGGCGGAGAAACCTGTGAAGTGCAATCCCTCGCCCCATCCCCCTCCAAAAATGTTTTGAAACGCTAAACCTCAACACATTCTGAACCATATTAAGGTGATATCGCGTTTCCGGTATGCGTTTCTTTTGAATATGAAATAGTCATGTGAAACAAAGGGAGGAACACCAGCGATTCTCCATGTATATGTTGACCCCAAGTGTGCATATGTTTCTGAGTAAAGTACATATAACGTTTTCCTGTCAACCTAAGTAGGTTAAAATAAGGTGATCAGCCTGTTAAATTCCACGAAGCAGTCGAATTTTGGCTAACGTGTCTACACGAAAATAAATACGAGGTTAAAAGGCAAAAATACAGTTATGAGTCAAAGGTGTTTAAATGCCACTTTTATTAAGGAAGTAACAACACTTGCAAATTTGTACATATTTTTTGTACACACGGCAATATGCGTAGTAAGGTGTGTATCTGTACAGAGTGCGCATATGGTTATGCATGCATAACATAGCATATGTGATCCTGTATACATATTAGTGCGTCTATTCACATAATATATCTCTTCCCTATGACTGTACATATATATAGTAATAATCTCAGTTGTATGTCTGGGGTGTGGTGTAACTATGTAGCTATACGTGTATCTCTACACATATGTGTATATACACACGCGCAAAGAAAGCCCCAAAATACGTCATCTTGATTTACCGTGAAGTGTGCAAATTAGCTGTAAGACAAGTTCGTATTTGAATTTTCTTGTTCATTCATAAATTATTGTGGTGTGTCAGCTTAAATTGAAATGGCGATTGGCTACTTCAGACTCTTGCCAACCCCTTAAGGATCCGATGTGAAATTAGTCGCAAGAAAGCATGTAATTGACAAAGTCACGTGTGCGTAGGGGGCCAGAAACTGAGGGAGAGAGAAGGGGAAAAATCAAAAGAGGGAAAGCACATTAGACCATGCGAGCTAAATTTGTGATCGTTCAAAATCAGGATGCTAGATTGATGCAGAAGACCACTTCGATCCAAAGGGAAAGTTTTCATCTCACGAGTTTGGAGCAGAGGGCCCGTGGGGCAACATGGCCGAAGGTTAATTTTCTTATTCTATTGTTTTTCTATGATTTTCTCTCTCTCTCTTCCCCTCCCCTTCCTCCTTTTTTTTAACCCCACTAGGCACCATTCTTCTTCTTTTTTTTTATCAGATCGCGCAAGGGGGCTTTCTACAAACCTATTGTTACGGATTTCCAAAAATGTTCCGTACCGCCCACACCGATTCACACAACTTGAAAAGCGTTCAGGGAGCTATTGTTTGAATTGTTCCTGTACGATTAAGCACAGTTTCAGTGGTGGGATGAGTAAACGTTTGTACACCTGTCCCCCCCCAACTTTAACTGAAAGTTATTCCAAGGGGTGGGGGGTGGATTCACGTTGGAAAATAGTACTGGATCCGCCGCTGCATGTGCAATAACGCGTTGTTGTGCAATCTGCCCCGTTTTTGCTCATTCCCTCTTCACCCCCACCCGCGCTTTGCAAGAAGAGAATAATTTAGCTGAGCATTTCTGTTGGAAAATGGGTTCGGTCCTAAACCAGCAATATTCAAGTAAAGTATCGCGTTCTGTTGTGTAGTATGGCTGAAAGTTGGCGTGAAATGGAAAAATACACGAATATACAGAAACGTGGGCTGTTCTGGGCGAAAGAGAGCGAGCGAGCGAACATATGCTGGGTTTCCTCTCTGTTACCCTGGCTGCTTTTTGGGTTGTGTGCTTTTTTTTTTTTTTTTTTTTTTTTTTTTTTTTTNGAATATACAGAAACGTGGGCTGTTCTGGGCGAAAGAGAGCGAGCGAGCGAACATATGCTGGGTTTCCTCTCTGTTACCCTGGCTGCTTTTTGGGTTGTGTGGTTTTTTTTTTTTTTTTTTTTTTTTTTTTTTTTTTAATGGTTTGCTCTGCAGGGAAAGAAAACGGGTTGATTTTGTAATGTGCGGGTGGGGTGTGTGTGTTTCTCTCCCCTCTGTAGCAATCCCTTTGTATAAGGCAAAGGACGTTTACCAGAATTTAACTCTTTGCTTTGCATCTTCTGTCTGTGTTTTTTTTTTCCCCTCCTCAGCAGGGGCGAGTAAAGGTGGAGACGAGCCCGGGAAGTTGCCGGAGCAGGAAGAGGAGGAATCCCAGGTTTTGCACGGAACAGGCCATTGCAAGTGGTTCAATGTGCGAATGGGATTCGGGTTCATCTCCATGATCAACCGGGAAGGAAACCCTTTGGAGTCTCCAGTTGATGTTTTTGTACACCAAGTAAGACCAACTTTTGTCTCCCATCTTTTCCACTCTTCCCCCCCCCCCCCTTGGGTTGAGTTCAATGGTGATCGAATTACACTGGAAGGGAAACAATCTATCGTTCTAGATATTTAAATGCATCTGTATATATGTAATAAAAATTGCTCTAAGAAGGGGTTTTATCTACATCCCCATTAAAACTCAAATAAGATCAGCATCCAAATTGGTGGGTTGTGCAAATGAATATTTTATCTCTTAACGATGCAAGGCTGGGGTACAAACTTTTCTTTTTGAATTCTTTTTTAAAAATAATCTCATATCCTGTTTTTAATAAAGTTTAAACTTTTCAGCTATGTCGTCTGCTCAGGAGCAGATAGGTCCTTCCCTGCAAAGGTGATAAAAAAGAAATAAACAGAAAAGGATAAATAAATATATTCACCAATTAGGTCTGTTGTGAACATATTTTTCTTTTAGCACTTTTCTTGTAAAGTTATACATTTTTAAAAAGTAGTTAATCCCAGATTAGTTGGTGAAAAGTAAATGTAATAATAGGTTTATTTTGCAAAATACAGACATGAAAACATCCCTGTGATAATACATGACTCATCAAACTCAAACTGTGTGTGTGTGTGTGTGTGTGTGTGTGTGTGTGTGTGTGTGTGTTTTAAAAATCTCTTTTGGAAAACATATCCAGTAGTAAATAAGACTAAGGACACTGTCTCTTTAAAGACACTGAACATAAAGACGTGTCCATTGTTTATATTTTTAACATACCTAACTAATATCTAGAGCCTTATTTTGTACATGGAGATTGTAAGGCAAATGTCTTCATTTGAAAAAGTTTCAGCTGCAAGAAATGTTAATCAGGAAAGTTTAGAAAACTTTCCCCAAGATTATTGACGTGATTTGTGAGAAACCAGTGTGCCTAGATCTCCCACATGCTTGTATTAGTCCCAAATTGCAAGAATGACATTTTGAATTTCATCAGCCTTCTCAAAAATGTTGAGTTGATCAGAGAAAAAGAAAACAATATCTGCAAAGTTTAAAGAGACCGTTTGTTTCAGGCTGGGTAATGGCCATGTCAGGAAAGCTAAAGGCATCTTAACTTTTCACGTAGTTGTCCATTTCCTATGACGTTTACTATGATTTGGGGGAGGTTTTGTTACATGATATTCTATCTTGATGGTCTAGTTTTATTCCACATATTATTGTACGTTTGGGCTCATTTTCATCATTCACATTTAAGGAATATATACTTAGGATGAAGCAGATAGGAGATAACTGAAACCTAAGAAACAATGCCTGCTGGCATGTTGCTTTGCTTTGTGGTGGCGTTTGGGTAGATTTTTGACCGTATTGTGCTCTGTCCACCCCTGCCTCCAGGGCCTACTTATCCAGAGTGTCTGTTTGCATGTGGAATTAGGTATAACTGTGAAATGAAATAGAGCTTTTATTTTTAATGTAAAAGGAATACTTTGTTTTTATATTCTTACACTTTCTGCTTTGCACCATCAGGCATGGATGAAGCAGCTCCTTTGCTGCTGCTTTTCATGAGACTGAATTACTGAAATCATTGTCAAATCTGATTGCTATCAGTTTCCTTGTCGTTTTTCCCCCCTCTGAACTGTCTTTAGGTCATTAATTGCTCTTTGTGATTACATAAATGTATTTTATAGATGAAAGAAAGGAAAAAAAGTTCTCTTTGTCTAATACCTTGGTATATATTATTCTCTTTGCTCCTCTAATATTAAAAAAACCCAAGTGTTTTAAAGGATAGCAGATTGATTAATAAAATTAAAATATTTGAAAACGGTATACTTAGAACTGTGTAACTGCAGAAAGATGTTAAGTGATCATATTATGTGTAGGACTTTGCTATTGATACACACTTTAAAGCAAGTCATGTAATTTACTTACACAATGGAAAATATTCATAGAAAGTCAAAAGATAATCTAATAAAATTGTAGGAAATGTTGAAGCCAGTTTGTCTTTTGTGTCACATAGAAGATGGGGACATTTAATAAGCCAATAAGTGAGTTATGCTGGTGTCTGCAGGAGGAAATAATTTCAAGTGTAAATATTTGTAGATACTGTACTAATCTACATGTCATAAATATTTGTATGGATTTACAGATTTCTGCTGGTACACAATGCCATAAAAGATAGTATAGCTAATTGGTTTAAACTGTGAACCTCATTAATAATTTTGAGTTTTTCCTCAAATATATGTCTTAATGCACTAATTTATTAGTGGTTCATAATTAATTGCTCTCATTATATCAAAGAAAGTATTTTAATACATCTCACTTTATTTTTTCTTGGTGAAATATTGATTAGATACAGGGCTTATGGTGACACTGGTCTCTTCTGTCTCCCAAAGGTTTAATATAATGGGGGGAAGCAATGCCTAACTCGGGCTGAGTTTGAATTTCATATACTTCATTATTATAGAATACATTCATCCGAAGAAGTGAGGTTTTTACTCACGAAAGCTCATGCCCAAATAAATCTGTTAGTCTTTAAGGTGCCACCAGACTCCTTGTTGTTTTTATAGAATACATTGTGCTACTTGGCTAGCTGATTTGAAGGTGACAGTAGCCACTGGTGGACAGATAGTCACAACAACATAAAGCCCTTTTTAAATCTGAAATGTTATACAAAGAAGAGATTGCATGCTATTAAAATAGAGTCTGGTATCTATCTGTACTTTCAGTGGGCCCCATCTTCCAAAGCTTTACTCATGCAATTAGTTCTTAATCATTTGACTATTGAAGTCAGAAGGATTGCTCATGTGAGAAAGGGTTTGCAGTCAGATTATAAATTTGTCTGGCTAAATATTGCTGTATACTATTTTAGAACTAGTGTGTCTTCTACTACAGCTCCTACTTATGTACAGGGTCATGGCATACATACAGCTACCCCACAAACTTTTTAGATACTATGTATCAGAAAAAAATTGGAAAAACCCACTACATAATTTAGTACCTATACAGGATTGCTTATGTAGGATTGTTCCCTACAAATACACTTTTAGTGTTTTTTCTAGCCTAGCTTTAAATATTCCAAATGATAGGATTTTCCACCCCCTTCACTTGAGAAATTGTTCAAAGCCTAAGAGATCTTGCTGTCAGGAAGACTTTCCTGATATTCAGTCCAAATTCCCTTTAATGATTTCATCCTATTATATCCACTTCTATTTACTTGTAGCACTGTAAATAATTTATCTCCCTCCGTGGTGTTTACACCCCTCAATTATGTGTGGACTATTATCATGTTTTCCCTTTGTCATTGCTTAACTAAGCTGTGCATATTTAGGTCTTTTTTAGAGCCCATACTTCTTTAAGTCAATAGAAGTTCTGTGCATGGAACAGCTGCAGTATTGAGCCTTTAACTCTTCTTTTTAAGTTATTCCCTTCAGCACTCTGATTTTGATTGATCTTCTCCGAACTACCTTCAGCTTGTCATTATCTTTCTGGTAATGAGGTACTCAGAGCCAAACACATTATTTCAGATGGAAACATACCAGAGGTCTCTCTATATTTATATATTATAATTAAAGTAGAGTACATTTGTAAACATTTACACTCAAGTCCTTTTCAGCTTTGGTTTGCATATGCCTGTCCATGTATTCAACATCTTCATGTTGATCTTTTGTTTGAGCTATTCATTATTTCCAAAAGGAAGTTATTGAATAGTTAACCAGTTTGTTTCTGAATCGCTCCTTACTCAAATTGCATTAATGGGACTATCATTTATTTTTATAAGAGTAAACAGAATGGGCTGAATTCTGCATAGTGTAACTCCATTGACTCCAACAGGGTTGTACCGTACTGGTTTTGGCTCAGTATTGTTGTTCTCTGCACTTTAAATTCTACATTAGCTGCATTATAATCGATCCTGTCTTTAGTGGGAGATGCTTGTATTTATCAGAGGGCAGAGCTGTGCCTAATGAGTGTGCAATAATAGAAAATTCTTGTGATTCTGCATAAGTTTAAGTACAGCAGTTTAAAAGGTCTACAGTTCTGTAAACTAAATGGAATTATATGTGAGGTTTTAGCCCCAAGATCACAGTAAAAGGGTTGATGCTTGAAGTTAGTTTAACTGCTGGGATGTTTGTATATAACCTTTTTTTTTTAACCAAGGGGGAGGGGTGAACTCTGACCTACTGTAGGTCCCTTCCAGTTCTAATTATTCTATGGTTTACCTTGGGAAAAAGGTTTAACTTTGAAAGTGCTTAACAAGATTGTTTATGTGGTCACACAAAAAAGAGCAGTTTTTGTTGGTTTTAAATGTAAATAGATGCAATTTATAAGTGTTTATTACACATGAAAGCTTCATAATCTTATATACTGTTTCTGAATTTTCAGATCCTTGTCTAGGTGGATTTGTTTAGAAGAGCAGATAGTGGGGATGTCTTATATTAGGGTCTGGTCCTGCAGTCCAAAATTATTGCCACAATGGGATTGATTTTTGCATAAGGATTTTGGGACTTAAAACAGGATGCTTTCTATATCTGCATTTAAAGGACTGGCATTAGCTAAAAACACACATTTCCATCTGAAACTTGTTTTAACTACTATTCTTACACTTAAGTTTACTGAAACCGGAAGAAATCTGCGGCATTCCCCATCCCCAGTTACTTTGTGCATTTGACCTCATTTTATATATAGTAAATTGCACTCTTTCCCTTGTTTTAGTGGGTCTTTCACACAACACTGGAAAGTGATAGAGAAAAAAATAATCAAAAATAATATACAATGTAACTATAAAACAAAAGAAACAAAAATATTGATTGGGGAATTTAGGGGCAGATATAATACCCCAAATAGAATCTGTTTTTCAACTATTGTTTTTAATTACTAGATTTTAAGTTGATTGTCTCTTTAAGATTAGGCACCTGATCATGTGTTTCTTTTGTATCCAAAGCTGCTACTAATGTCAACTAGGGCAACCAAAGTTTTATTGGTACAAGAAATGCAGGACTTGGCATAGTGTATTACATTTAATATCTAATGTCCCTAATGTCAAAGTCTAGATCTTCTCTATGTAGGGGGGTACATCTAGGGATCTAGTACATCTCTTTCTTACTGTATTATGATCAGGGCTTGAAAAAGCTTGCACACGGTGACTTGAAGTTTTGATGAGCAAGAGGGGTGAATGGCAGACTGTTTTCCCCTGCTGCGTGCAACATAGCAGTGCCACTTCGGAGTACAGCAGTCTTTGTGTGAAGGCTTGCTGCTCCTAACCTGGCTTCCTGAACTGTTGCTTGGGGGCACACAAACCCAAACCCCAATCTAAATAAAAATGGATGGAAGAGACTTGAGGAGCCAGGAGAGAGAGTGAGATAGGTGTAGGTGAGCAAGTGAGGAGCAAAATGTGTGTCTTTTGGCAGCAAGGGTATCAGAGGGAACAGGCTTGAACTCAGATCTACAATAAAAATTCTGGGCCCAGCTATTGGTGCTGAGACTTGCTCGGGGGCCTGAGCCCATTCACTGGGAATCTGGAGTGGCTTGGAGGGGCAGTCTGAGCCCAGGGCCATCATGGAATGGTCATGTGGGAGGATTCCAGGAGAGGTGGCAGAGTGGACAACTGATGAGGGATTCCTGGGGAGGAGAGCTGCTCCCTTCAAACCAGGGTCAGGAGTTGGATGTTTGGAAACACCTTTAAATTGCTGGGTGGAGGGATTTATGGTGATGTTTTAGTTCCGGTAAACCACAAAAAAATCTTAATGAGTGTTTACAATACGATTCACAGTTAACTGAACCAACTTCTCCTTTGGGAATCCTAGTAAGGGAGCCTTCATCTGTGATAAATGCCTCTGAGCAGAATCTATTTACATTTAAAGCTAACATCTTCATGCATTTTTAATCTGAAGACACATGCAGTATTGGATTCCATTGAAGTCAATGGAAAGACTCCCATTGATGCAAATGGAGTTGGATCAGCTCCTGTCATGCTAAGCAACTGTAAATATTATTTTTTTCCAGGCATAAATCACAAATTGTTACACCTTCAGGGGACCTACTATTGGCCCAATTATTTGGGGCCAAATGCTCCCTTGCATGAGCAGAGGGGAACACAAGTCTACAAATCCTTCTCCAGAGCATACTTCTCCCTTCCTCTAACTCTGAGGAAGTCTTGCATGAGCTTTGGAGGATGGGAGGAGGACATTCTGTTTGGAGCACTTTTTACCCTTCATACAGAAATGGTATCCAAGCAGATATATGTGCCTACATTAAAAGAAAATCAACTTGGAAATTTTTGTTGTTTATTATTTGTCCTGAGTTAGCACCAAGAAGCCCTAGTTAGGCATCAGAGCTCCATTGTGTACATTCTACATACACCTAGTGAAAAGACAGCCTTGCCGCAGAGAGCTTACAATCTAAGTAAATCACATTGGTGTGAAAATTGTGTTCCTAATACAATTACTGTAACTGAAAAAATATTTCTCACTCTCTTTCTTTTTTAAGTTTACTTACCTTGTGCTTTGACAGCACATTGTTTAGAATCTCTTTCTCCTGTATAGCCAGACACCAGTGAAGGCAAGGTCAGACTCTTAGATAGGCTGAGATTCTCAAAGATGTTTGGACACCTAACTCCCATTGACTCCAGGGGAAGTTGGGAGCCTAAATATCTTTGAGGCTCTTGGCTGTACTCCTTTGCTGAAAAGCCCATTATAAATATCAACAAGAGAGCAGTAGAACATTTATAACATTTCTTAAGGGAATCTAAACAAAATAGATTTGCAGTTTGAAGGATGATTTTCCAGAAACTGGAATTTCTAAAAATGAGTCAGTTGAATTATCAATTATATAATTTAATTGACAGTAATCCTTTTATGTTTTTCAAGGATTATTCACTCAGGTCTATGCAAGAAACTTTTACCAGTATCATAATATCAGTGAGGGCTGTGTTTCTTTAAGACATTTTTCCACCGGCAAAAAGCCCTATTGTAGACACTATTGTACCTGTAAAATAGTTGATTTTGCTGGTATAGTTTAATTTATTTGAGAAACGGGTATAAGCAATTCTGGCAACATTTTTTGCTAGTATAAGCTGCATCTCTACTAAGGGAAGGCCAGTATAGCTATTGGGGCAATCTAGTCTAGGGAAGACCTAATCAGGTTCCAGGGTGACACCACTGTCTACCTGCCTTTCCTTTTCCTACAGACAGAGTAGGTTTTTTTTTTTTCTATAGATGCAAAATGCTAGGACTGTGGGAGCATAGCTCCAGTTGGAGATGGAGAGCCAGAGTTAGTAGAGCTAGCTTTTTAAGGGAATTAAGGTTCCTCTGGATGCTGGAGATCAGTACAGTAGGAGAGGCTGCATCCCTGCAAGAGCCTCTGACCACAGAGGAAGACGTTGAGGAAATTCCACTACAGAGTTTCTTGGCCCTTCATATTCCATCCTTTGGGTAGATCCTCAGGATGGTAGAATCCAGCCCAACTCTGACATATCCCTGAGTGTCTGTAGTATCAGCCCTAAACTGTGGCATTCTAATGTATAAATTAAACATATTTTGCTGTTGCTTTAAAACATTTTAAATATGGATTATTGTAATGGGAGTTTCTAGATTATCCAGTATTAAAAAATAATAGTTATGTGTATTCTGATTCCATTTAACTGGTAGTACAAGAAAGCTGTCACTAAATTAGCTGTGAAATATTTGTTAATTAGTATGGAGAACATAACTCTTGAGTTAATGATCACATTTAGTTCTATGATCATCTCATTTCACAAAAAAATTCAAATTTCACATTTTTTCTCCTATAACTATGAAGATTAGTCAAGAACAGAATGTAGCAATATCATATTTTCATATGTTAAATATTTTTTAACCAAAATTATAGCAACATAATAGTTTAGAGCTTGGCCTGTATCTTTTGTATTTTTTCCAATTAAATGTTAGTGTTTAAGTTGTTATAATTTAAAAATATGACTTTATGAAATGACAAGTTTATAATTTGTAGTGTAGTCATTTCCTTTGAGTTGGTTTGAAAAATCCTCTTTTGAAAATATTCTTGTTTCAGTTGCATGTTAGAATATGTCCGAGCTAATATTTATGTTGACGTGTTTCAGAAATCATTCTCTTTCAGGTGTTCATTACATTAAAATGGTCTGTGTTTCCTGAGTAGTTACATTTAATATGTTTATGAAATGTATAAATTTGTTATAGTTTGTTATATAATGGAAAAATTAAGCTTAAATCTACATCCTGACCAGAGAGAAAACATAGTTAGATAATTTGTCCTTAAAATATTTGTGGGGTACGCAAATAAAAAAGTGAAAGTAATTCATTGTTTTTGTTTTATTTTAAATATAATTAATGAATATTAAAACAATTTAAGATACTTTGGTTTTTTCATTTTCTTTTGTAAATCCCCTTTATTTTTCGTGGGGGTGAATATGATACTTTGGACCAAATTCCATTCACTTTACTCACATTAGTAGTTCCTTTTACTTTCTGGGAGTATTTGAGTCAATAAAGTCATCAGGATTTAGGACCTTATCAAGTGCTGTATAAAGTACAATGGTCACATTAAACATTTGATCTATTATCTATTAATTAGGATATTTGACTTGTAAGAATCATTGAGAAAAGACATAATCAATATTAATTTGGAGCATATGGAATTGGCTCAAAAACTGAGAATTCCTTCATTGTTTTTATGGAATGTTTGCAGCTTTATTAGAAAATATTGGATATTATTGTAAGAATAATTATACTAATGAGTATGTATTTTTAATCAGTGAAGCTGACATCAAAGAAATATTTTCCAAATCGAGGTCCCCTATTAATGAGTCACAGTAATTTATAGATGCACAGCTTTATTTTTCTACTTTGATCTTATTATAGTACCACTTGAGGCTCCTTTACCATTTCTGTTATAACTTCCTATTGTTCATGGGTATATCAATTCACATAACAAAGTTATCCCTCAGCTGAGTTAGCATAAATTGCTTTCCCATGTGTAGTTTTGAACAGACTAAAATAAATACGAACATGGTTGTTTTTGAAGTACAGAAGTCCTTAAAATCTCTAAACTAACCCTGTGCACTAGCTTTAAAACTGCTCCATTTTTTTACAACATTTTGTAAGGCGTTACTGAAAAGTCTTGGTCAACTTTATAGGCTAGTTTCAAAAATACAATATCGGCTGAAATATGGGCTTTAAAAACATTTGCTGTGTGTGTGCAGTAATGTCTCAAGAATGCTTACTGGACTTTTGATATTTGGAATGTACAAATGCATATAAGGCCTGATCCAAAACGCACTGAAGTCAACTGAAAGACCCATTGGCTTCTGTAGATTTTGGATCAGTCCCATATAGATGTAATATTTGACATGTATTGCTATGATATACCATTGAGTTGTATGGTCTAAGACATACAATTTGGGCATTTGAAGACTTAGCCATTGTTGATATGAAACTAGAAAATAATGAGTTTAATGAATCATTAGCACATCTCTTCTCATTTCTGCATGTTGTCTTTTTTTTAAACTGCCATAAACAATGAGGTCAAGAAATCACATAGATCTATGTCAAAGGGACTGAGTTGAATCACTCAGAGAAATTCAGGCCTATTATACGTAAATCATTCCACATCGTTTTTCTTAGGCATTGCAGCACAGAAGGGCTAAATTCTGCCCACCTGTCTTACATGAGCAGTCCCCTTGACTTTTGAAACCCATTCAATACCTATGCCGAACATGGTGGATTAGGAATGGATTTTAAGCCTACTCTCTGAATTTTCTTGCTGATATGGATTTAATTCAAACCTTTTGGCTTGGTCATAACTAAAAAGTTAGGTGGACCCAGCTATGTCACTCAGGGGGTGTGAAAAATCAACACCCTTAAGTGGTGTAATTAAGCCAACCTAACCCCTGGTGTAAACAGGGCTGAGTGGATGGAAGAATTCGTCCATCAACCTAGCTACCTCCTCTCGGAGAGGTGGATTACTTATGCCAATGGAAAAGCCTTTCCTGGTGGCATAGGTAGTGTCTACACTGTGCACTACCACTGTGCTGCTGTAGCGTTTCCAGTATAGACAAACCCTTAATGTTATTTAATCATAGCTTTCTTGTGGTTTAAAGATAGTGAACTGTAGTCTGTCCTGATATAGTCCCTGTGAGATACATAAAGTGTAAATTAGCATAGAGTTTGAGCCAGTGTCTCCAATTAAAATTTGTATACTGGTCCTTAAAATTATATAATTTAAGATGTTGTAGATCACAAGTTCATGGACCAGACTGATTATGTAACTTGTTATATCCTGTTTACTATTTACTATTTTCTAGTACAATATATGTGTGCTATGTGCCATCTCATATGACTAACCTGTCAATAGACCACTAATCTGCCAGTCTGCTTTGATGCATTAAGACGTGCAAAGCTCCCATGCTGATAAGGCATTTTTAGTTTTTTTTCTGTTGAAAAATTACTTAAGCTCAGGGCATCCTTTCCCACAGGAAGGAAGGATGTCGGAAGAAATTTGTGCGATGATCCCCAAATGGAGTGACATCCCCCACCCCACACATACACATCCTGTTGATGGGTGGAGTTTGCCTCTCCAGTGGGAGATGCCATGAGAACTGCCCCAAACTTGCAGGTTGAACCATGTGGAGGCCCAGTGCCTCCACACCAGCTTTGAGTATTGTGCTCAATATAGTATGTTACTGTATGAATGGATATGTATTTTTATGAACACATATGGTTTTCTGTGTTTTAGTAAGTATATTTTTAACTGCCATTTTAAAAATATTTCTGCAACTTGAACTTGAATATGCTAATGGAAAAGTCAATGGATGTTATTTTGTAATTCTGCAAATTTTTTTGAGAACAAAACCATGTTTTTTTAATAAACTAATTGGTACATTGTTTTTCACTGAGGGTAAAACTCTTTAGGAAAAATCAGTCCTCCTGAACATGTTTTCCTCAAAGAAATCAATACCTTTAGAAATAGCATATCATTCTATAGGGAAGGTTGTTTTTTTGTATTACTGCAGTTTAATTTTTAGTTGCAAATTTAAAAAAAATATGTATAAAGGAGTTTTTAAATATTACTGTTGTTTATTTTTAATGAAAACAGGCCATACCATTCCATGCTTGTCATGCTTGTGTCTACTGGTTTAATCTTGCAGACTTAGTCACATGGGTAGCCCTGCTCATTTCGGTTGACCCATTAAATTGAGGACTATGTCTTTGCATAAAGATTTCTAGGGCCAGGCTCTAATATAGTAGCATTTTAAACACTAGTCCTTTGGAAAAGCAAAATTAATTCTTAAGAGAATTTTTAACCTTCTGACATTTCTATAGTATGTCTAATGTTTTAAATTGTAGACTGATCAATCTGTTTCTCTTTTTTAATAAGACTATGGTTAGAATAATTATATGTAGGTATCAGTACTGAAAACAGTTTTTGTGTTCAAAATGATGTGCTTATGTATTCATATCTGTTTTTTACAGTGTCTATTTCATTTAGTATTGTTTGTTTAGTTCACTGTATAACTGGTATATGTACATTTTTCAGTAGGAAAAAAGTGAGAGCTAAGCAATATTGAGCTCATTAGATCCGCTGTGAAATATAGCTCTAATATGTTATATTCTCTTGAGAAATATTGAGCTAATCAACATGAAATGATTGCCTTCTGGTGTATCATGATATCATTATTTTGTAGAAAGATTAATATAGTCCACTTGTTAAATGATTATAAAATTTGAAATAATTTTCTAAAGCAAAAATGATTAACGCATCTTAATTTGACTTTTTTCCTTAATTAAAACTATCTATTGAAGGTCCAGAACATTTTAGTTAGACTTTAAGGGCCCCGTCTTGTTGAAATCAAAGAGGGTAAAATCCTGGCTTCTTTAAAATAGTGGCAGAAATACCCATTGACTTCAGTGGGGCTAGGATTTCACCCAAGGATTTTTTGCAGTAACTTCAGTGAGGAAAATGAGGCCTTAAAACACAAGTTTCCTATCAAATAAGCATTTAGGTTTCTTTATATATTGGGGGTGATTACTCAGTATAGCTCTGTCTATTTCCAATGGGAGTTTAGTAGCAAGCGCTTTCACAGCCTTTAAGTAGCAGAATGAAAAGGAGATTAATTGTGTAGCCATTTCATTTGCATGAACTTAAGTTTATATATATATATATATATATGTAGCACGTTTAGCTGTGCATGTGCATCGAAGGTAGCGTATGACCCTCTCATGTTTACATCTTATGTGAGAGAAATTGCTCCATTGGCTTCCTTTGTTTTGTTCCACCAGGTTCTTAATGGTTAGTTCGAATGCAGCATCACCTTTGTGGGTATGTAAGTTTGGAATTCTTAGGGTTTCAAATAGACAATAAATATTTTCAAGTCAGCCTTCTTTGAAATAATCTAGCAGAACATAGATTTATAAAAATCTACATTTTAAGAGAAAGAATCCTATTAGTATTTTGTTGCGAGACTAATATATTTACTATCTGTTGTTTGTCCAACACTGTGTATTTAATAACTTTTTTGTCCAACACTGTGTATTTAATTTGGAGTATACAACTCATTATTAGGCACTTCTATGAGGCACAGTTGCATCACTGCCAAATTGTAGAAAATGATAGAAAGATAGCTAGTTCTCTTAATCTCCGTGGAAGAAGATTATCAAATAACATATAGTTTATTCAGAACTATGGTTGATTTTGCCTGTTAGAAGATACTAAATATTACATTACTATAGTAAAAAAAGAGTTTGGACATATTTTATTAAAGAAAATATTTTCTTTGTCAATAACACTTGTTCAGTTGTTGAACTGTCTGGTTTCCATGAAGCAAATGATGAGAAACAGTAGTAGGAGATCTGTACAAAACTTTCCAGCCATATTTATAATACTGTATCAATTTTTATCTTAAAAATGACAGTAGAATTGTATTTGTCAAAAGCTAGTAAAATAAATCCAAATGATAACCAAAATAAACCAGTTTAAACATTACTGATCTGAATTGCTTAATATAAAAATGATGTGTGTATTAAATGTTTATTTTTTAAAAGAACATTTTGCATCTTTCAAAGCCTCACTGAATGAATATGTCTAACCATCTTTGCTATTTGTAGTTTTTGATCATGCTGCATGCTGTGTAAAGTAATTGAAGAGACCATACTTATTTTCAGATGGATTTTATATTGGTCAGTGCCATTTCATGACCATTGCATTCCCAAAGCAATATAATAACTTTTGGTCCATTACTGATTGTAGATACTCTGGGCCTGAATCTCCACTTACACCTTTTTTATGCTCTATAACTCTATTGATTGCAATGGTGTACTACACAGATGAGTGTGGAGCATCAGACCCTCTGTTTTCACCCTCTGGCTTCATACACAGATCTATCTATGATTTCTTTGATCTAAATGTTTTATTTATTCCTCATTCACTGTGTGATGTTCATATTCAAGTAGCACATGTTTTTCAGCCTATATAAAACTGGCTTAGTTTCCTGCTGCCTTTATAATGTGGGTGCTGCAATCTAAGCAGGTTAAACACTGTTAGTAACTCCATTGGTTCAAAAGGATATTTGAATTGAATTACTTTAAGAATAGTTTCCACTTAAGCATATTTTTCTCCAAATATGTCACTTTGAACTGTATGAATAATAGCTGATTATAACCAAAACTAAAATAATGAACAGAACACCTGGAATCCTTTTGTCAGCTCTTCAAAGTTTCTTTTTAAAATATTGATTAAGTGGCATGATTGATTCAAAGACACAATCGGGCCAATCCTGCTCCTGTTCAAGTTAGTGGCAAAACCATTGACTGCAGAGGAAGCAGGATTGGGTCCTTAATTTGACTTTTTAAAATGAATGATTTAAAAACAAAGAATAGTTTTGCATGAACCATGAGCCAGTTTAAGGTTTTAACTAGAAGAAACAGATGCTCATTTTAAAAGGAGGCATATAATATATTGCAGTTTTCTAACAGATATAATACACCTGGGCGTTCAATTAACTTACAAAAATCACACTGAATTTATTTATGTAAGAACGGAGTAATTCAGAGGTTAAGTTGTAAACAGAGTCTGCATGCAGATGCATTTGGATGTGTGCCTCCTTAACAGTTTCCTCCCCCACTCCATTGAAGAATTCTGAATGGTGAGGAATTTGCACCCTTTTGGCTCAGGTTGCAGTCTCTCTTGATCAAACCAGGGAAGCCAGGGTCAGGGGCGGGCTATTCATTGCCTATCACTTCCTTGGGCCATTTATAACCCAGTCCTCTGCCTCTAGTTAATAGTGCTAGTGATTGATGTAGAAGATTCAAAGATTCTCTTTTTATTAGTCTCTTAATATGGTTTAAAGTGTTTTAAAAGGCAGCTAATTTAGCACATGATACAGTACTGAAAATACTTAATGTCTGTGAGAATCCAAATAATGATATCTCACATATGGGATTGTTCCGAGGATCTGACTCGTTCTAGAAGGCAGTACTTTTTAAAGTTAAAATTCATAGGGTAAAATTTGGTTATTTCATAAAGTGAAATGGCTACATATTTTTCAACGTGATTTAGAGGGAAACATTATCCAAATATTAGTGCAGTGAGAATATAGGTTATCTTGTTTTTCCATTGTGAAGACCCAGGGTGACCCAGCAGAATAATTAAAGATAGATTGCTGTAAATACGGCTTAGAGATTTAATACATAAAAATAAAACAAATCAGGATTTATTCGAGTATAGTCATTTTTTTTCTTCAAAAGTTTGGTTATATTTATGCTGACACTTAGAACAATAGTAGCATATGTTTATATGAAGCACTATTAATGATGTAACCACTTTTAAACTGAACCTAGGTTTAAACAAACACCCAACACTTTGTTCTTATCTTTGCATCCCAAATAAAGTATACAGCCTTTATTTCAAGACTTTAGGACCACCCAACAGCCTGGTCATCGGATACTCCTATTTATTCAAGAAGCTCCTGAAGTGTATATAGTGCTGAGTGGGGGGATGGTATTTTTTTAAAAATAAAGATGGCAGCACTGTAGAGGTGATTTTCAAAAACAAAGAGGCTTCATTGTTTCTAAATTGTAAATGATGCCCCAGTAGAACTGTTCCTGTTGTAGTTCTGCCTTGTGTAAAATGCCTGTTGTTTTCATGGGAGTGCTGTTGCAAGTAGACCTGGGGGGTGGATGTTGTTTTCATGTTTTTTTGGTGCATTCAGAAGGTTAAAGTGGGCCCCCATTAAGATTAACCTCAGCCCATTACCGCTTTTTGGCATGCAGGCCCCACCCATGAATAGCCCCGGACAGCTAATACCAAGCTTTTGTTTCTCTTTCAGAAAGGTTTTGGGTGTTCCCCCCGCCCCCCTCCAGAAAGGAAAGAAAACGTTTCTTTCGTTCACTGCTTTAGTCATGTGACTTCCCTTTTAGTGAGTCAGAGATAGGGTTGAAGGTGAATCAGAATGAATCAGACATTAGAAATCCAATTTTAGCATTTATAACAATTTTGGTTGAAATGGATCATATGGAATTCATAACACAGGATGCATGCTTACAATAATTGATGTTTATCTTGAAATGCAGCTCCTTGTTTAAAATCATGCTTTTATTTTAGTAATGCTTAGGATGTGTAACTCAAGATAGTAATGTTAAAAATTACTAATCCTTTGCATCTTTCTAAAGTTTGCATTGTAGAGTTGTGCTGAGCTTAGGAGGAAAATGTTTCCTATTCCATTTTCTAGCTACCTTTGAGGTTACTGAATGTTACCATATTTTCTCAGAACGCACATGGTAACTGAGATGGGGGAGGGGTACCCACCCACCTAGCTTTTGTGTGGGGGTTGGGATCGCTTTTAATGTCAAAGAGAATTCTGATGATAAACACATTTTAACAGCAGTATTGTGGTGCCTTATTTCTGTTTGTTTATACTACAAACATAAATCCTATTAAAAAGGAAAAAGTTATAATTTTATAATGATAAGATATGATTGATTTGCTTGGGGTTTTTTGGTTCAAAATAAATACAAGTATACTTTTCTGGAGGCATGTGTGCAGTTATGGTGAAAAGTTAGAAATTCTCTGGCTTCTTCAGTCCTCAAATCAGTAACTAGATTTCTTCCTATTTATTAAGTAAAATGTATGCTGCTAAAGAAGGATATTTTAATTTAGTATTTTAGAGCTTTGAGTATTTTTTCTGTAAACTTTTCATCAACAACAAAATACCCATTATTTCTATCTGAAGCAAATGTTTTAATCCTATATGTTTTTATAAAATGTTCTTGAGCTTCCTTTTGATTTTGTACCTTACACTTTTCTGCTAAATTATTTCTTAGTTTCTTTTAATGCTGTAACACAAACAGCAAGAAAGCCGTTGTCATATACTCCCTAACATTTTTTGCTCTCGTTTGATTTGAAGGAAAAAATGGTCTTCTCACATGAGAGAGCTTCAAATAGATTAATTATTGTAGGACTTAATCCTGCAAACATTTACACTTTTGAGTAAGGACTATTTATGTAAACAAGAGGTTTCTAGATTAAGTTTTTAAAGATATAACAGTTTTAGATCTAAATAATTATTGGACACAGGGTCCATTGCTGCAATCTCTCTAGGCAAAATTCCTGTTGGGATTAATGGGAATTTTCTCTGTGTAAGGACTGTAATATCAGGCCCTAAATGCTTGTGAATTAAATAAATAAGGGGGAGGAGAGGACATCATTATTCTCTCTTTTAAAAATGCTTCATCCACACTGAGAATTCTGTTATAAGGAAAGTCTCATTAAGATACATTTTCTAAAATAGACTTTGATCCGTTGATTTTCATTGCGTGCAGGGGGTTGCGTTAGCAGATCCTGACACAGGACTGAGGTTGTAACTATTTTAATATTAAAGTATGGGCAAAGCTTTCTGAATTTCTTAGTAGAACAGACAAAGCTTAGTAGAACAGACAAATTTGTGTGCATCGGTGTATTCAAATGTGCTGTTAGAGCTCAAAAGGCAGTAATGATGATGTAATCATTCTGGGACAGATTCTCAGTTGGCATAAATTAGTGTAGTTCCACAAACTTCAATGGGATTGTGTCCGTTTACACTAAGTGAGGATCTAGATCTCTGTACTCTCATCATGACCCTGATAACACATTTAACTGTAATAGGTTGTTCTAAAAATAGATGTATGTATGTTCTGGAGGGTTTTTTGAAATAATGAAATGTAATTTTATGTTAAAACCATATAACTATGATTTTGTATCAAAAGAATATAGTGTTGTGATTAAAGATTATTGTATCTAATTCTTATTGTGTTGTAGATATCATCCATGATATTTATTGTTAGTTTGTTAGGTGGCAAACCTGTTTGTAAAATTATTTATAAACCAGAATTATTTAACACTGCAAATACAATTTGCATTACCTCTGTGATTTTTCTCTAGTTTTGATCAAGCATTTCATATGTACTATTGATGGCAATAGCTAAAGATATAAATTAGACATAGGGAATGTGTTACAAGATATTTTGGTTATTTTTCATTGTACATATTAAGTTACTGGAATGCTTAGCTGATGTTTTCTTTAGGGTTGGTAACTTTACGTAAAGTTCTGGTGTAAACTTTTATCTGTTCTTTTTTTACATTTATATTTGATTGCTTTTAAAATCCCCAAGTACTAATAATGCTTTTCAAAACATGTAATTATGTTGAAGCCTTTTAATTGTTCCATTCCTCTGAACCCTGTCTAATGACATTTTTGTTGACATACTCAATTGGTGCTGTATTTGAGTAGGGTGGTGGTGGGGTTTTGTTTGTTTGTTTTTTTTAGTCCAAGGGCCATAAGGTACTATCAGTTTTACAACAGAATTCCCCATTAGAGAGGAATTCTGCAGGAATGGTGTGATCAGGCCCCAAGCTTTTAAACTCTGGATAGAACATTATGTGCTTTGAATAAGAGAATTTAGGGGCCCAATCCTTCAACCCTTGGGTCATTGTGTCTCTCACAAATACAGAGAATTCAGTAGGACAGTCTACCTGAGCCAGGATTACATATCTGAGTAAAAGTTTGTAGGATCAAGAGCATCAGTTGTATTATAGACCACTTTTTGTTTACCAAATGGTATGTTAAAATGAGAAGTTAACAAGTTGCTTTCATGTTTGTAAATTTTCAAAGATTGTTAGGACACTGTCAAATTCAATTTTTTTAAATAGGCTACTTTTAAAAAAATCCAGTTTCTGATAGAGCATCTTTAAATATTATCTCCTGACATATCTTTTTTTTTTTTTTTTAATCATTTACAGAAATGTTTGCAAAGGTTTTTTGGTTCAGCAGTAGCAAAACTCCATCTGGGCACTCGCTACTGATATATAGTTGGCAGAGATAACAGGACTGCCCCCTTAACCTGTCCTTTTTCTTACTTTGCCAATGAGGGAATGACGACAAAGTAGAACTCCTTATGAAGATTCTCCACTGGTGCAAAATCTCTTAGAGGACCTTACTCCAGTGCTATAGATTAAAACAGCTCATCAGCTGCTGGAACTAATGGCAGGGTTGAACTGGTGCTGCATCAGTAAGTCTTTAAGTTGCCCCAAAGCAGAGCTTGGACACGAGGGAGAATGGATCTCTGCAACTATAATTTACCACATATGTACCTCCACCAGTGGTTGCAGCAATGAAACCAGAACCTTGTCTACACCACAGGTTTCACCATCGCTACACTACCTAGGGGATTGTGCGGATGGTGAATTTTATAAGCTATGAAATTTGCTAGTGTGCATGCAGGTAGCAAGAAAGCAGAAAAACTCTTACTTTTTTAAAGGATTTTTTGTTTTAAATATCAGGTGATAGTCTATTGAAAAGGTGATGTACCAGAAATTGGGCTTATAATAAAAGCAGACAATTAAAAAAATCAAAGTTGACAATGTTAAAACAAATTGAAAAATTGCAGCAATAGAGAAATGTAACTTTAGTTACACACACAACACACACACCATTATGTTAATGATGCATATTCTCTCGATCCAGCAAACGCTTACTTGTATGTGTAATATGTACTCATCTGAGTAGTCCTATTGACTGCAATGGACTTGTATGAGTGAGGCCCTGATCTTGCAATGAGCTCCGCACAAGAGTCCTTATGCGTGGAGCAAGGTCCTTAATTTGTCTGCCAAATTCTATCCTACCATGCAATGCTATTGCAAGAAATGAGGATGTACAAGCAAAACCCAGGACAGAATTTGTCTCAGAGTGTTTAAAATCTTGGGGCCCAATCTTGCTATGATTTATAAGCAGACATCTATAACCTCTTTAAAAAGCGATAGTACAATATGATCTTTGGACTCTCTACACTACAGTATGGTACTGAGGTTTGGCTGCACTACAGTTTCCACCATTGCTATCCTAGTTTGAGCTGCACCAGTGGTGAATAACAGCTATAACATTTTGTTAGTGTAAACAAAGCCATTGTTATTTTTAAGAGCTTTTCAACAAGAGAGGAAGCTGATTGATTATATAGGGGAAACATGAAACTGACAACATTAATTAGCCTCTTACAGTTGGTATGGCTACTTCCACTTTTTCATGTTCTCTGTATGTATATATATCTTCTTACTGCAGTATATGTTCCATTCTGTGCATCTGATGAAGTGGGCCGTAGCCCACGAAAGCTTATGCTCAAATAAATTTGTTAGTCTCTAAGGTGCCACAAGTACTCCTGTTCTTTTTGACTACATGGAAAGTGCTATAAAGCATACATTAGACAAACTGAAAAGAATAGAGTTGCTTAATTAACTTACTCAGTTATAGTAGTCATAGGTGTTAATTGTAACTATAGAAAGTACAACATTTACAGATAGGAAAGGTGTTTGTTTATACATATCTTGTCTATGCCTCGATCTTGCAAGCTGTTTTGTATAGGCAGACAACCACACTTGTATGGAGTCCCATTTGGGATCTCAGGGCTTATTAAGCTCAGTAGCTCTTTCATGGTACAGGATCAGGGTCTTACTGATGAAGTACTTTTTTTTAATAAAATTGTTTATGGTTTGACATTCCAGTGCCTTTTCTTCCCAATAGCATCTAGCTATTATTTTAGAAAATAAACCAAATCTAAGTGAATTATTAAAACTGTTTGTTGTTTGGTCCTCTGTTTACTGCAGTAATTTGGAATTTATTCCTGCAAAGAGCAAGGTGTATGCCGAACTTTATGCACTTGCAATGCATAAAGTTAAGCACATGTGTGCATGCAGGATCACAGCTTTCGGTGGCGCTTTGTAGCGTAAGGTTGAACAAGATGGGCACAACCCTTTGTTTCTGAAACAATAATTTTTGCAGACTCGGAATAGCCATTATTGCAATGTTTGGTATATTAGCGAAATGTTAATGTATTTGGGATGTTGTTCTAATGTAGACTGTATTGTGTGAATGATTCTACAAGGTGTCTTTATCAGTATGATGCTTTTGCAGAGTGATATTGATCCCCAGATTCTGGTAAATAAGCATGGTGCTATCAATGGTGAGATTTTTTTTTTTTTTTAATCTGGTTCAGTTGTGCCCATTAATTTTTTATGCAAAAAACCCACATTTCCTTCTTCTTCCCTCACTCTTTTGTAAACCCAATAGCTTAATTCAAGCAAATATTTCCAAAGGGAATGCTATCCCTGAAATTAATATGAAATAGTTAGAGATACATTTTTCCATTTAAAGGCCGTGTTTTGTATTATACTATAGAAGATCGTATTTTTTTCTTGCAGAATGAAACTGTTTAGGATTTTTCCTATGTCATTTCTTAGGATAAAAGGTAGGAACTCACATTTCAAAACAATCTTCCTCCCATCAGCTCAAATTATAGATCTCTGCATTTTGTGGATCATTATGTTTACATAGATCCTTAGGTTATTTACTAATAGCATATCATTTATGGTAGGTAATCCTTTCAAAATAGCCCTTAGAAAGTTTTTTGGGTTGACCTAGGAAGATGTTTCATGAAATCCCTTTTTGTTCTTCAGTCGTGATAAGGAAATGCTACTTCACTGGAGCTGAACAAAATATGCTGTAGGCATTTCTGCTGGCTTCCCTTCATCTTCTCAGGGTGCCCCCTTCTCCTAGCCCCTCCTCCATTTTGTTTTCCTTTTTCACAAGTCTTCTGGTCATGCTCTCTCTTGACCCCACTCTGTGAACCTTTAACCATACAAGACACTGGTAAGGTCAGAGAATGCCACTGTTGGATTAAAACATGAGTGCAGAAGTCAGAAAAAGGAGTGCAAGGCCTAAGGGAGCAGGAAAATGAAAATCTGAGTTTGTTTGTTTTTTTAACAGAGCTGCCTAATGCTAGGATTTGAAAGGTTTTGTACATATACTGTATATAGTACTAAGGTTATTTTAAAAAGGACTCCAGAGTGGATCCAAGATTTCGTAATCTTTGTTATCCTAAATTTTTTAAAACAAAACACTCAACATTAGTACCCCACAAGGCAAGCAGACTCCGGTACAGTGGTTAAACATGTAGTGTTCAGTGGTCTGTAATTCAAATAAGCTTTGCTACTACAAACCCTTGAAAAATACAGACTATGTTTTAGTTTTTAACCTGTCCTTAAGACTGTATTAATGCCCAACAAATGGCCTCTCTTATCCATATCCAAATTCCCTTTTTTTAGCTTATTCAAAAAGTTCGCTTTTGATAAAAAGATCCAGGTTAAAACATGCTGGCATGTGTGCATACTTCAGATGTTTTCACCCTCCACTCTTCCCCCCCCTCCTTAGTCCCAATTTGTAATAGAGGCTTACATTTTCTGTGGGGGCTGGTCTTAGTTTATATTTCTAATATTAAGATTAAAATAGATCATGTTAACGCATATAATCTTACTGTTAGTATTAGAATTCAGCGTACTGTAAAATGGTGTATCTGTTTCAGATATGTATACAGAAATGTCTTACTTGACTAGGAAAGAACTTGTGTAGCAAAACATCCTTCCTCCTCACCATCTGAGTAAAGAAGCAGCTATGCAAAGGTGCCGCATACAGTGCACATTATGTTGAACAGCACCAGCTCATACTCTTTCTTATTAACACAGCTAAAATCATATTTAGTTCTCATTTCATCCATTTTAACACTTTTTCACCTGTGTTAAGCATGTGAGCCTACATCTAAACTTAAAAGAACATATTCTATTGACAATTTAAAATTCCCTTGGGTTTCTGCAGATGGAATGAGGGTAGAATATAGCTTCATTTTACCATCTTTGTGAATCTGGTGCTATATCTATGTTTTTGCAATCCCCAGAAGTCCAGTTTAGTGTGTAATTGCCACAGAAATAAACCCTATAAATAGAAGAAGTGAACTCTGCATTACCTTTTGACTGTATACACACAAAGGACTGAAATTATTGTTTAAACATGTCTGACAGTGGATTCAATTTCACAATTATTGCATTAAGAAATGCTGTTATGAGTTATTGTTTGTTTATTTTCCAGTAGTGGCTAGAGGTCCCTACTAAGATCAGGGCCACATTGTGCTAGGGTAACGTACAAACACATAGTAAGAGACACTCCTTGTAAACGCCAATAAGTTTCCAATCTAAATCATGGGTGTAGGGTGGAGCCCCCCTCTGGGGAGGATAGCCCCTGGCTCTGCCTATGCCCTCTCCCTAACTGGAGCCCCGAGACACACATATCCCCACAGCTGGAGTCCCGAGACCCCCTGTCTCCTGCAATCAGTCCAACCCCCCTTCCCCCCCGGAGGAGCCCCGAGCGCACCCCCCCCCACTCTGCCGCCACCTAGAAGAGCCCTGGATTGGCGGAAGCCCTGGATGCCAATCCCCCTCCCCCCCTGAGGGGGCCCCCTGCCATTTGCCCGGAGAAGCTCTGGGACAGCTGCGCCACACCTCCCCTCCCCAGACCCCAAGCCACTCAGGAAAAGCCACAGCGTGAGAACGTCTCTTCCCGAAGAAGAACCTTAGCTTTTGATATGCCCCATGCAAGTTCTGGGGCAGCTGAGGAGCTGGTATGTGCTACTCAGCTTCCTAGGTTCATCAGTAATCTCCCTGGATACCACCTCCTCAGCCACCCTGGAACCTGCATGGGGCATAATAAAGCCAAAACTTTCCCCGCCAAACCCACAACCAGGCGTCCAGTGGCAAGTGCAAGGGGAGGCTCTGCCTCCCCTGGCCTATAAGACCTGCCGCCCATTATCTAAATAGGCATTTAAAAAGATGGACAAAGGTTGCTGGTGGGAGGTAGGGTGGCAGAGGCACAGAGAAGTGAAGTTTTTGCCCACAGTGGCAGGGGAGATCTGACTTCCAATCCAGGGCTTTGTCCACTTAACCATAATGCTTGCATTTGTTGACCAAATTTTCAGTGCTTCATAATTGTATTTTCATTGGGAGTAAATATAGTGTATACAGGATTTGGGTTATCAAGTTTTACTCGTAATATTCTAGTACAAGCAGCTCTGACTGAACATTTATGTAGAGAAAACTGAAATACTGAAACAGTTGTATTTGATAAAAATTGAGTACATTTTAGATTTCATAGAATATACAAGGAAGGAACTAGGTTTCCTAATAATAACTTCTCAGATCTTCAAAAAGAATAGAAATCTTTGTTAACACTTATCGAACACAAATGACTAATATTTTGGAGAATGGAAGCCTTTGCTAAAGATTTCAGTCCCTTACCCCTTCAATGATGGCATTAGAACACACAATATACAGCCTCTGAGATATCTAAGGCCTTGTCCACAGTGGTGGTGGCGGTATATAGGGTACATTTAGCTACATGCTGCAGTGAAGAGCGTGCTGCGTCCTGACTGAGGTGTGTAGCTACACATGGCAGTGACAGTCTCTGACTGTGGGGAGATAATGGGAAAAGGCTCTGCTTGGGCATGGAGAGTGCTGTGTAGGGTACATACCTTAAGGTTCTGGCATGTTTGTACTGTACTCGCCTAAGCCGTGTCTCATTGCATTGCAGCAGCGGGGTGGGAGCAGGACACTGCACTGCAAAAAATAGCCATGTAGGTGGAGGAGGCACTGCTTAGGCATGCTGAGAGCTGGGTAGGCTAAATACCCTGAGGTTCTAGCATGTGTGTACTCTACTCACCTAAGCAGTGCCTCCTTGTGTACACTACTGTTTATACCATGCTGCTGTAAATGTAGACAGAGCCTAACATGTCCTTCAGCAAAACCAGAAGAGACCAGAATTATCATTCCTGATATTTCTAAGGTAAAAATCAAGGGAGATGGAGGGTGGGGGGAAATCATGCCTGCTTCGTACATATTATAAAGATATTATTAAAAGCTTCTGGTCTCTACTGGATCCATGGGAGATTATGGAGTAACATCAAAGAATCTTGAGATTTTTGCCAGAAGGGATTGTAGGAGTTATCCTTCCTCAATTCTCTTCGGTGCTGTAAATCCTACAGCAGGCCGTTCAGAAGCCATCCACAGTGCACCACTGTTTGGAGTGAAGCACTAGAGTGGAAGCAGGCGGTAAAAGCAAATCTACTTATCACTTGTGCAAATGGTTACACTGACTCATGTGAACTACAATTGTGATAATTTCATTGAGTTACATATGACTGGTTTAATTCTCTAGTGAAGTGGTGCCTTCTGACAGAACAGCAAACTAACTAAAATGTGTATTTAGCAAATGTACAGTTTATATTTGATGTCAAGATACCAACTCTTACAGGAAGATCATTCCACGGAAGGTCTTTGTCACAATACAGTGAATTAAGAACATGCTTGACACAAACCACAACCTCACTCTGGTGTGAACAAGATAAGCACCTGGCATTAGATCTGTGCAGGGTGGCTTTTTGGCCTTCCCTGCATGTGTTTTCCAAGTACTACCTGAGGAATATATGCACATTTTCTGGCTAATGCTCACCTTAAGGTGCATCAGGTCTTAATGCCCTTGCCTTTGTACAGAGGACTAGTTATCCAACTCTTATTTGACAAAGCATTTTGTAAAAGAGATCCTTTCATCCTCCACTTCTCCATTTAACAGCCCAGTCATCTCATGCTTGGTTCCAAATACTTTGTGTTGTGAACCACTCAGAAGGCTTTATTGGACTGCTAGTGATCCACATATCAGTCTGAAAACAAACCCGATCTAGAGCTGTAACCCTCCCATGGTGTTCGGGATATACATGAAGGTAATTTTTTTTATATGGGATAGATAATCAGATTTCATTAATAACAAATTACTGTATCAAGGATGTAGAATCAGCAATTCTTGTCCCTTAATTGGTTTTTGGTACCTCAGCACAATAATTTGTGAAGACCCTCAAAGCAATGCTTGTCTGTCTAATCTGATCTTTTTTCAGGGTTGTTTTTCATTCCCAGTTAATGTTCGTTCCCAGTTAGTGTAAATATCTGACCCTCTTAGTACTCATTCCAATAGTAATCAGCTCTGTAATTCAGTATGTTAATGTTTACTAATCTATGATTCTCTAGTTGATTCTCTAGGGATGTGGAAATATCAGCAGGGGTCAGAAGGTCACATAAGAAAGAGCTGAAAGACTGAAGAAAATTCTGTATCTTGATTGGCTCTGCTTCCTGTCACTTATGGAATAGGAGGATCAATTTATCAGATACAAATTAGTGTGAAAATGTGCAGAAAACCTGTTCACAGGAAAAATATTTATTTGTTTACAAAAAAAAATCTCACTGGAATTTTGACTTTATATGGGGGAAAATTCTCTGTTGGTCTTTAGTTTTGTAAAAACTTTGGCATGTGTCCTTTTAACTTGTTTGTTTAAACACAATAATACCAGGTTGATTTTATTCTACCTGAATTCCCCGTGAACAAATATCTATTTTTATGTTACTGCTTCACTTAATCTTCATGATTTTACAATAGCCAGTAATGGCTCATTTAGCTGATACTCTAGATGTAATCTTTAATTATAGAAGTTTTACAGAGAGTATATAGTCTGCATAACAAACTCATCATGAGCCCAATTCTGCAAACCTTCACTTTCATAGCTACTCCTTATTTATGTGAGTAGTTCCATTAACTTGTAAGCAACCGACAACAGTCTTGTTTACTAAAAAATCATTTGTCTGATCAGTTCAACATTATACACTGAAATTGATTACTTTCGTGGATATTTACTTTTCTGAAAAGGTCATTACAGTATTTAAACTAGATATTTACCTGAGATATTGAGTTTACTCAGATGAATTCAGTAGCTCCGTATCTTATTTGGTTTCGTGGTACTTCAATAAAAGTTCAATTCTTGAAGCAAGATTAGTTTGTCTATATTTTACTCTATGAATTTGGGCAATCTTAAGAGTGCAAAATATTTGAATAAGATGTTATGTATGAAGAAGTGCTATATAAGAAAAAGGTACTATTATTTCACAAGCAGTTAGTCTATAATGCAAACTTAATTTCTTTTGTTAATTAGTTTTTAGAGAATCAAAATGTTTACATTTGGAGAATAACCAAATGGGTACACTTAATTTTCTCATTTCATATCAAGAGTAAAAGAGTTGAAGGCAGAAAGGATGAAAATAATATAAATAATATAACTGACCAGAACAATTAGGAATGCTACAGTACAAAACGCAGATTAGCATATTTTAGGCATTTAGTATGTGGTTCATTTATAGTACATGTTTTTCCCCCAACAATTCCCATTAAATACTAAAGGTAAATATGATAAGCTAAAACATAACTAATTTTCATGTGATAGACTGACAATCATGGAAGGATTGCTCATTTTTCATTAATACAATGAAGCCTTGGTCTAGGTATACTTAATCCTGCCTCAGTGTGTGGGGGAAGGACTAGATGACCTCTTGAGGACCCTTCCAGTGCTACATTTCTGTGATTCTATCGCTACATTTAGAGCAATAGATGCTTCACATCAAATAGCATTAATGCCCACGCATTATGAGATACAAAATAACTGCAACACATGCATATATAAAAGGGATTGTTTGTTTAAAAATGTAAATCCTCTTGTTATTTGTAATTTGTCAAATTTCACTACTTTGTCAAATTGAATGAATTCCACACATTGCTCCACCGCTGCAGATCGCTTGTGTAGATGGGCAGAGCCCCTGTTTGCATCAGTGGAGGTTACTATGGTTTCAAGACGGGGGCACACCACCAGTGCAAAGAGTAGCCATGCCAGTGTACTCATGGGACGTGCACTACATAGGTGGCTTGCCCATCAATGACTGTCACTGGGGCAAATCTCCATTGGAGAAAAAGCCATGGAGGAAGAAGACACGGGTTCCTGTGCTGAAGAGCTAACAATCTAAACATAAGCAGGGGAAAAGGGAGACACTAAGGACAGGGGGAAGGAATATACATAGAAGTAAGACAGTGGACCGGGAGACACATGTCATGTTAATTAATCATTTCTTAAACACATGTTTTAATTTTATTACAAATACTTTGCTTTTGTGCTTTTTGGAGAGTGGAAGGGACTCTGGTTTGAAGCAGAGGAGAGGAAGGGTTTGTTGGACCCAGGCAAGACTGAAGTGACGCTGATTTGAAAGGAGAAACACTTTGAAGAACTAGTTGAGACACTGTTTCCACCTTCTATTAAAGGCATGAGCCTCCATTCATTAAGGTAGTTTGAACCCCCAGGGTCTTCTTTGACTCTTCCATAAACTTGGATGACCAGGTAGTGTCAGTGTCTAAAAATGCTTTCCTTCACCTTCAGATCACTAGGAAGCTTTGTCCCTTCCTCCTGGATGAGGACCTGGCCACAATGATCCAAGCATTTGTCATCTCCAGACTGCATTACTGTAACTCACTGTATCTAAAGCTGAGTGTGGAGACAGTGCACAGGTTGAACTGGTACAGCATGTGTCTGCCTGCTTTCTCCATAGCTCAGACTGTTGAGAGCACATCAGGCCTGTGCTCAAGTCCCTCCACTGCCTCTGGCTCCCTGTCAGCTTCTTATGCCAGTTTAAGGCCTCGGTCCTAATTATCAAAGCACTTAATGGATCAAGCCCCAGTTACATCAAGGATGGAATTTTGATCTGTGAACCACAGCAACAGCTGTGCTCCTCTGGGACCATGCAGAGCACAAAGCCCAGGATGAAGCATGTGAGCGTTAGGGACAAAGCATTCTCTGTTGAGGGGATTCAGCTATGGAGCAATCTTCCAAAGGACATCAGGGGAATCCAGGATCTTCAGGGAACATTATAAAACTTTCCTTGAGGGGGGAGGGGGAAAGAGAGAGAGAGAAAAAAATCCAAGCCTTTCCACCATAAGAATGACAATCACAATACAAACAACCCATTCTGTCCCTAAACCTCTATAACAAAACAAAACAAAAAACAACAGAAATTACTAAAATTTAAAAGATCAAAACCCCAAGCAGAATTTTTACCTCCAACGGGGAGGGATAGCTCGTTGGTTTGAGCATTGGCCTGCATTGGCTTACTAAACGCAGTGTTGTGAGTTCAGTCCTTAAGAGGACCATTTGAGGATTGGTCCTGCTTTGAGCAGGGGGTTGGACTAGATGACCTCCTGAGGTCCCTTCCAACCCTGATATTCTATGATTGCACAGGGAGAAATGTTAGTAACTGTACCTCTGACCCCTCATAGTCTGTCCAACCACACCACCTCACAGGTTTCAGGCCACTAGCCAACACCTGTGTCTTGGTATGGAATTGTGCAATTCTCTGCTCTCAGACCAGACCCTGGCTGCAGACCCCTGTATATCAATTGTGACTGCCTCAGCAGGTCTGACTTAGGCTCAGACTCTGCATTTCTCTACCTTCTGGGATAATGACAGTGGTTAATATAGTAACCACACAGCTTCCTTAAAGCAAGGTTTCATTTAGAACAAAAGCATTTCAGAGAAAACATCTTAAAATATTTTCTGTTTAAAAAATTCTGTTTCAAGGGCATCCAAAGATCTAATCAAAGTCAGGACCTTGTTTATTTCTAGTATTAAAAAAGCAAACAAAAATCAACAATCAGACAGCTATTTAGGAGCCATCTTTATATAAACCAAAAAGGAGTAGTACAGATCACAAACAACCTTTGGGGGTTTTTTTGCTTGGCAGTCAAACTTTAGTAGTTGTAGCTTTTCATTAATGTTAAGTAGATCCAGTGTACCAGGCCAGATAATTATATAATACAGGCACTAAATAAGAAATAAGAGTAAAAATCAAACGATGACATAATAAAATGACTTCAGTTTTAATAAAGATAGCAAGCAATTTTACAGGGGAAAGAAATCTCCTATTGGAAAAAAAAGTATCAGAACAGAGGGAAATAGAGACATTAAATAGAGAAATGTTGCATTGATGTCACAGATATATGCATCCGAAGAAGTGGACTGTAGCCCACGAAAGCTTATGCTCTAATAAATTTGTTAGTCTTTAAGGTGCCACAAGTACTCCTGTTCTTTTTACAGATATGCTGGACATGAGTAAACTTCTTTGAGTTGTGGCTTAATTTAAAAAAGCAATGTCAAGCAGTTTTTTACTGAATGGGTCTGATTGCTGTAGAGCCAGTGTCCCTGGTCTTTCAATACCCTGAGCTAGAAAGGTCTTTTCAAAGAGAAAACATATCCACTCTTCGCCTTTGGTATTCCCCCCCTCCCCCAATCTTGTAGAATAACCTATAGTGAAAATTCTGTCAATACAAATTTGTCTGATCTAGAATGACCATAGGTGAAACTCTCCATGATGATATTTGAAATCTTGGTGTTTTGTGTATCCAATAAAACAATGTCCTACACTGGTATCTAACAAAATGCTTTTAGTATTTAAAGTGAAGAATATTAGAGTGAGTGTGCACAGCTCAAGCCAGGTAAAAAATCCAAAGGATGCTTCTTGATGGCACATATGAAATTGTGGGAAGTGTAAAGGGGGGGAAATATTTGTGGATGGAAGGGTTTCAGTTGTGGGGAATCTGCCTTTTAACACTGTATACTTTCTTTTAATCAAATTGGAATTAGTCAGTTGTATGTGTCTTTTATGAGACATATATTTTATTAAGAGTGTAACTTAAACATTGAAATTCAGAGATAAGGCTGACACTTCTGAGTATATGTTCTCCTCTCATCAATGTTAATGGGAGTTATGTGCATTCATTGGAAGGAGAATATCTCTTTGTCCTTAAGTAACCCCCTTGTGCCTTTGTATTGCAGATGATGCAGTCCTCTTTCAGGGGGCCTCAAAGCAATTGCAGTACTTAGGCTTAGTGTGGTAAAATGACAGAAAAATGGCAGACTCAACTCTGATAATATTAAAGCCAACAATATTATTTTGATTAATGCATTGTATGCAACATATTCCAGTTCTACAATGATTTCCTCAAGGAATATAGTCATAGCTTCATGGTATTGTGTTGTTGTTTAGAAAATAACATTTTGCAAACATTTCTGAATGCCCTTTATATTACATTACAGTAATGAATTTGAGGGGTTTCTTCTATTTTTTTAATTTTTTTTTTTTAAATCTTGCCCTCTGCCACAAAAAATCACTTTATTTTCTTCACAATCCTCAGCTCTTCTGCTGTCATTTTATATTTATTTTTCATACTTCTGATAAAAGAAAATTTGCTCTCATCTACACCAATTTAAATTCAGAGTACCTTAATTTAAGTCAGTGGAGATACTTGGGATGTTCCCTTTGTAACAGAACAGAATTTTCCCCATCCTCCAAACAGCCATTGCCGCCAACTATTTTAGATGTACGTTTAAATAGTGCATTTCATACCAGTTACAAATGAAATAAACGTATTTCTTAAAAATCTAAGTACAATATTTTTAGGATATTTTTCTCAAAGTTCTAGTTAAGTAGAATATAGCATTCAGAACTAAACACACAAACTCTTTTTGAATCAGCATTGACTCTTACTACAATTATGCATTTCAATTATATAAGAAAAACATTAATTCCTATTCACCCTCTCATTTCCTGTTATGGCCAGACAGTGTTAGTCATTTATTACCAGCTTTGCTGTGCTCCACCTGTAGATTGGTACATATTTAGATGATCTGTCATTTCCATAAAACAGTGACACAGTTTTAAAGTATAAAATTTCTTTGTTCTTATTAACATTTTAAGCCATAGTATTTTTTTGTATTAACTTATTTGAATTTCTGAATAAACCAATCAGTATTTTTAGTTCCTATAAAATTATTTATCGTAAGTAAAATATAATGTGAAATAAATCAATTTTGTCTTCAGTCGTCTGTAATTTTAGGAAGATGAAACTGATTATGCTAATGAATGAAAATATGTACTGGATTATGTATTTGTGGTTTTGTAATGTTTTTCTGAAACAGCTATGAATGGGAGGCTAGCCACATTTGTTAATCTTAATAAAAGAAACTGGTTATGCTATAGACCTCAAATTCGTAAGTCTGGAATTGTTAATGCAGTATAAATGTTGTTTATATTTTTCTTGCATAGTATTTGGTTGTTACAGTGTAAATAATGACATGAAAATAACTGCATTTTGTTTCCCTTTTTTTTAAAGAAAAGATAGCTATTAAGTAATTGTTTCATGGGCAGTTATATTCTAACCCCCTAATAATTTCCCCAGATAATCTTGTCCTATCTCCTAGTGCCTTTATTCCCTGATATTATTTTAAGGTAATTAAATACATTAACGTGTATTTCAAAATTCTGTTTTAGTTTCTAGGTGGTGTATTGGCTTTATGCAAACCTATGGTAACTAGGCTTTTGTAATATACTGAATCCTTATGTCAGTGGAGCTTTCAAAGGGGAATAGAAATCCAGCTATTAACATGTGCACTCACAGATGTGTCCATGAGTCTTGGGGTTATTTGTGGGGGGAGGGAGGGGAGAAGGGAGAGGGAATATGAAAGAGCATGATAGAGAATATGTGACATAGGTGGGGGAAAGCACAGCCTGCAACATCTATGAGCCTTCTCAGCATTTGCAGGATTTAGGTATCCAGGTGAGGACCATAAATTAAGGAGCAGAGATTTGATTTTAAAATATGCAGTATTTAATAAACATCCTAATTAATAAACCTTCTTGAATTATACATGTTAAATAGGACAATCTTTTCTTGATTGGGGGCTTAATCTTGCAGTCCTTATCATGTGAATTGTCCTGTTAATGCAGTGGTTCTCAGCCTGCCGCCCACTGGCCACTTGCGGCCCAATCAGCACAGAGCTGCGGTCTATGTGACATCCTCAGGGCCATACAGGTAATAACACATTGTGGGCTGCATATGTTCTCCAGAATCTAAGCTTTCATTTTAAGAAAAAGTAACTTTCTTAGCACATATGGCTGCAGAGATGACCTTCCAAATGGGGACTGAGTGTACCCAGTGCAGTGAGGTCTGCTTGCATCTGCAGAAAGCCTGAATCAATGACATAGGCTACATCTACACTACGGGGGGGAGTCGATTTAAGATACGCAAATTCAGCTACGTGAATAGCGTAGCTGAATTCGACGTATCGCAGCCGACTTTCCCCGCTGTGAGGACGGCGGCAAAATCGACCTCTGCGGCTTCCCGTCGACGGCGCTTACTCCCACCTCCGCTGGTGGAGTAAGCGCGTCGATTCGGGGATCGATCCCCAAGAGGTTGATTTCTACCGGCCGATTCAGGCGGGTAGTGTAGACCCAGCCTCAGAGGTGCAAGTCCTCTATTCTCAGTTAGGCCAGGTCTACACTACCACGTACTTCAGTATAACTTACATCACTCAGGGGCATGAATAAGCCCTCCCCTCCCCCGAGTGATGTAAGTTACACCGACCTAAGTGCCAGGTGGACAGCGCTGTGTCGGTGGGAGAGCTCTCCTGCCAGCATAGCTACCACCTCTCGCGGAGATGGATTTGTTATGCCGATGGGAGAGCTCTCTCCCATCAGCATAGAGCATCTTCACCAGATGTGCTGCAGCAGTGCAGCTGCATCGATCCAGCTATGCCGATGTAGCACTTCTAGTGTAGACTAGCCCTAAATCTCGAGTGTCAGTGTTAAAGCTCAGTGATGACGCTTCACTGTGAACATTAACTGTTTAACTGCTGATCATTTCAGTGGGTGGAATGGAGGCAGAGAGCGAGTGTGAAGCCTGCTGGGTTGGGAATTTAGAGTTGCTACCAGGAAGGAAATACAGAAAAAAGAACAGAGGCGATTCACAAAGACAAGGAAGCATGAAAGAAACAGAGAAAGGCTGATGGAGAAGAAAGGGAAACAAAAGGCAGAAATACTGGAGGCCTAGAAAGGAAGAGTGTTTTCTCACTGAGCGAGAATGTGACAATAAGGCACTGAACAAATAATAAATAACTAAATCTTTAGTTACTACATAGGGGCCATAATCTCCCCTTGATCTCTGTGCAACCCCCCAGCTCACATCAGTGGGCATTCCCTGGCCTGTGGATGATAACTGAACACAGGATTCAATCCTCTGCAAGGGATTTGACACCACCGATGTACACAATAAATTATGTTGTACATTTTTGGAGGTAGGAGCCGTGAGTTCCAGTGTGTTTGTGCCACACCTAGCACAATGGGGGCCTCTGGGCATTACTGCATTACAGATAAGAAATAATGACTGCAGTAGCATAAAATACTTAATGATCTCTGAGGTAGCTTCCTGTTTACAAGGCAATAATTTTATTCTTGGCTAACTGAACTCTGAGACCAAAGGCTGAGGAGCTTATTAGCTCAGGGTACGATTACTACCAAGTGGCAAGAAATATGATCAAGGTTTTGTTACACTGAAATGCTCACTTACTTCCTTGCTGCCCTGCTGGGGGCAGTTTTCAAAACGTCTCTTCTTCCCTGTCATGGGTGGAGGGGGGTTCTGCAGGATGGAGCATGCCGCTTAAGGTTGTTTTAACTTCAGAGAGCATTTCCCACAGGGTAGTGCAAATGTCCCTGGCCCCATTTCTCTCTCTACTCACAGATCCTCGACCTCTTAGGAGGCTGTCTCCCGGGCCCATAGTAGGGGAACAGCTGACCTCCTTCCCCTCCTCACCCCTCCTCCACATGGCCTTGATTTCTTTTTGAATTATATGTAGTTTATTGGAATGAAAGGGGATGATAAGATGGGGGGAAAATGGGGGAGGGGGCGGGCTAAGCTTTACAGCTAAACAAATAAAACTTTTATTGAGAAGGAGGGCTAGTCTTTCCTGAGCAAGTGGATGTGTGTGTGTGTGTAGGAGAAATTGAGAGAACAGGACTGATGGAGCTGAGAAGGGCGGAAAAGCTGAGGTAGCTAGGCTAGTTTCAGGATATGGAAGGAGACCTCTGAAAGGTGCACTAAATCCAACTGCAGGGATCTGCATTTAATACGTTTATTTTTAAAGAAATGTACCACTGGGGGTCAGTGACTGTACATTATCCCTGTGCTCTCACTGACTGACGTAATTCTATTTCAATACTTGAAATATGCAGCAAAGATCATAAATTGAGCCTTTTATAGCATTCCTGTGCTTCAGCATCTCCAGTGGAAAATATTTGTCTATAGCACTATCTGTGTTTACAGGAGTATACAAGTTAACATTATTAATTATTGAAAATCAGCTGTTCTAAGATTTATTAGTGGGGAAGAGTATTCTGAGACAGCTAAGTGTATTATTTAAAACCCCCAAAATTAAATGAGTAAATCATGGCCATATTGCAGTCCTCACCATCCTTAAATTCATGGAAAAGATCCCAAAGGGAGGAAAAGGTCAATGAGATTCATATAACAGAATTTGCTCCGAATGTACCCTTTGTAAAAGACGTAGGAGGCCCAGTCTCCACTCCTGCAGATCTCAGGGGACTGGATGGAGGTCCTGGCCGTATATACTGAAGCCCTCTGCCTTTCCATTAGCTCTGGGAGCCTGTGCAAACTCTCTTCTATTCCCTGATAATGGAGCTATGCTACAAGAACTACATCTGTTGACATCTGGTTCAGGTACATTACAAAATGGAAGGTGTTACTGAATTAAATGGCAAGCATAGTATAGTCACTACAGAACTCCTTATATTGTTTAATTTAAGATTCTGCACTGAGAACCACATGGGCAAGTCCAATTGTGGTCCCAATATTTATTTTACTACACCCTCAATGTTCAATGTGCTTTGGAATTCAGTATTGAAAATGCATAATTTCACTACAGAAGTTGCCAGACGTGGGGGGGGGGGGGGGGGGGAGAGAGTTGCAACTTTTGGCAACTAAGTAGAGGACAAGTGGGGCTTTCGGTTCTTGGAAAGGTGTTGGAGGCAGTTTGAGACTGTGGAATAATCACATTGGGCTGGATTCTCCTGTCTGATTATTTGGCACAAAGTGGTCTTAAAACTTGAAGATGTCCAGCTGAGATTTCTCCTATGTAGAGAACTGTCTCTGCTGCAAGCCACACCCACTCTTCACCTCCTCCTCCAGTGTAAGCAGATGGGGGATAGGGAGTGCGTATGAGGAACCAGAGCTTCACTACGCTTGATCCTTCAAAGTGGTGTAAGGTCCTTGAGTGGTGTAAGTTAGAACTGCTCCTGTGCAGCTTCACTTTGTACCAGAGTTGGGCAGCTGATCATCAGGGAGCTACAACCTGCTTCCTCCAGCATTCCGCTCCACTGCACTCAAGGAGTGCTCGAACAAGGTGGAGCATCTACCCCACTATGTGGATGCTGCTGCTAAAATAATAAGTAGTGAAATTTAATGTTTACGTTTAGGTCCTAATTCACCAAACTACTTACATATGTGCCTAACTTTGAGCACAAGTAGTCCTATTGAAGATACCCCATGCTTGGAGTAAGGCACATGCTGTTGGACTTTGTTTAATAAGGGCCTAATATATTCATCATTAGGTTCCAGAATTAACACACAATTGATGAGAGAGAGAGAAAAATCATATCTCTAAGAGCTACTGTTTAGGTTCCCTGCATACTCATGAAGACAAATACATCAGTTCACACATAGGTCATGTTCAGAAGATTATTTTTGCAACTGTAAGGGCTAGAAAATTGTTTAAATAGTCTTCATAATTCTGTAGCACGGGATACATTCAGTGCCAAATCCCATGACATCCTACAACACATGGGGTCCTAGTAATAATACAGAACAAAGGCCCTAATCCTACAAAAACACTTAAGCACATGCACAACTTTACTACCATGAATAGTTCCATTGATTTCAGTGGGACCACTCTGTAGTAAAATGAAACGTGTGTTAGTATTTGCAGCGTTAGCACCTTAGTGTATTTCTTTTCCCCCCGTTTCCTATTCATTTTGTTTACTTTGCTATCAATACTAAGAAGATCGAGGACAAATTAATTGCTGATATAATTGGGTACAACTATTTTGACATTGGCAGTGGTACGGCCATTTATTCACGTGGCAAACATGAGCTTTCATTGTCTAGTAGGCAGTAGAAACAGTTACCAATAATAATGGCAGTGAATAATAATACAAATGTTACCTTAAACTTTTTTTTTTAAAGCCTTAATTTACAGTGCTTTGGGCTTTCCTACAGGATATTTCTAAAATTGTAGAGACTGTTATTTCTTTTGCTTCTGTTTCTTTTATTGAAATATTGAAGAAAGCATATCTTAGAGTAGGCAGACATACTATATATTCCATCTATAAGGTATAGTAACCGCAGCTCTTATAAAATATTAAATATTGCTTTTTGTGCTTGTAATTTGAAAATACAAAATAAGAAAAAGAATCTACTTCAGATACCATCTCAAACCAGATAAAAAAAACTACAGTACACTGGATACATGGACCTCATTTCATGTACTTCATGTTTAAACAGCTGTTATAATCTGCAATAGATTGACGTTTGTGTGAAGCAGCCAATCAAAGTCACGTGGCAGAGAGATGCCCTTTCCAAAAGGATGCTATCTAGCTGTAGTCAGTGAGAGTTCTGTGCTAGATTCAGGGTGGGGTGGAGCGGGTGGCAGAAGTGTAAAACTCCTAGGTTCACTTTGCTCTGTCTGGAGATTATTGTCACATGAAGTGAGTTTAAGTAAGGGATTTAAAAAATAAAGTTGCCTCTTCAAAACACATTTTTTCCACTAACCCTTTCAACAACAACCAGTGCTGGATTCTTGCACCACTACTGATAATTATAGGGAATTCTTTCATTTTGGTCCTCGCTTAGATAGGAGAGCTAGTATAGACCTGTTACTACTCTATCCTCTAATGCTGCAGGACACAATGGTCTAGACCAGTGGCTCTTAAATTTTTTTATTGGTGACTCCTTTCACATAGTAAACCTCTGAGTGTGACCCCCTTTATAAATTAAAAACACTTTTAAATATATTTAACACCTTTATAAATGCTGGAGGCAAAGCGGGGTTTGGGGTGGAGGTTGACAGCTCGCGACCCCCCCATGTAATAACCTCGTGACCCCCTGAGGGGTCCCGACCCCCAGTTTGAGAACCCCTGGTCTAGACTAAAGCTCACACTATTACTAGCACTGGTGGAACTGCACTGATGCTAGATCAATGGAGGGAAAACTCCTTAAAATTTCAGTGTAGACAGGCTTCAGGATTTGATCTGCTATGTGCCTTGACTGGATTTTGAACAACTCAGGGCAGAGACTCTGACTTTTTCTTTGTAAAGTGCCAAGCGTACTCTGATAACACTTGATCGTTATACTGAACAGTTTTTAAAAAAACATTAAAAATACAGAAAACTATAAACTGTCTGAGCAAAATTGCCCCTCCACAGAATGGTTTTCAAAGAATTTCATGGCTGCGTCAGCAGGTGTTTAAGACCCTGACTGGAAACCCACAAAAGAAAGGAAATTCTGAATTAAGGCTCGTTATGGGGGCCTATTCTCTCCTCCATACGTACATGTTAATAGGAGTTATGCACGCATATCAAGAGGAGAATAGACCCCCATAATGAGCCTTAACTCAGAACTTCCTTCCTTTTGTGGGTTTCAGTGAGAGTCTTAAGCACCCACAGGCAGTGCCAGGAATGCATTCTTTTTAGGCACACTCCTACTTAGATGGTTTATGTTTGTTGTATTTTTCTTCTCCATTTTCATACTGTGAGGGACACTTTTCATGAAAACAGGATTGTTTTTAACTCTTCCTTCTGTTTGTTACTCACTTGAACTTGTAAGCTTTTTGCAACACGCTACTGCTTGTGTTGGAGATGTGTGTGGCCTTATAGCATAGGCTGCAATACCATGGAATAATAGCGCATCCTAGAGGAACACTGTCAGGTTAAAAATCACACTGGAGTCTGAAATTGCTTTACTCACTACGGCTACAAGTAACACCCAAGGTTGTTTCTAATGGAAAGAAAGTAGAGAAAGAGTGTCTATTTTTTCATTTGTTTACTTTGTATGTAGTCAGTTTGTGTTTCCCTCTTTCTAAGGCCCGCTCCTGCAACTGGGAATACATGGGTCAGTCCTTCTTGGACCCGTGTAGAGTCTCACTGAGGTCAGTAGGGTGGTCCATGTTCAGAGCACTGCCATGCATGGATGTGATTACAAGATATATATAAAGTAATGGGAGAGTGGGGGTAATTGAACTAGCAGGAAACCCCTGACATTTTTTTAAAACAAAAGTGGAAATTAAAAAAAATTACCAATATTGTTTCACATATTTCAACCAACTCTATAAAAACTGTTTAAGAGGGCAAGCATTTGATCTTTCCTATTTGTTTCTAGGCCACTTTCTTTCATTATGCTTCAAAATAATGGCGCATCCTCAAATAATCTTTTTATGGGGAGGCTGCCAGTATAATAAACATTTACACAGTAAATCAGAGGAGCGCCGTGTCCCTCTGTAACACTGTGGAGCTGCAAAGATATATTGTAGCGGGGTGCAATATGAAACCATTTGGGTTTTCTCTCCATATAATAAGCAATGCATAATGTAAAAGAAATCATACGTACTTAATAGTTGATTATCAAGGTTTGGTAGCTGTCTTTTTAAATGTCTTTTCAATTGCATTTTAATGTTTTTTAAATGTCATTGGTGTCCATAGTAAATTTTGAGTGTTGTTTACAAATGAAAGCTTTGTTGTTAAAGTAGAGCAATGCAAAAACATTTTAAACCATCATTAGTGCTGTAAATAAAAGAAGATTTAAAAGTTTAACCAAAATTAGTTTAAAAAAACCCCAAAAACCTAACAAGCAAAAACAAAATAGGTAACACTTATATACCACATATCAGCTTCCAGCTGTTTGCTTTCCAAATTAAAAGATCTGGAAAAAAGGGTTTATAACCTAAACACTGGCACAGCTTTAGTTACAACAGCATAAATTTATATATATACAAACAAAAAGTAGCCCATACCATTGCTGATGTCTCTGGGATATAAAGACAAATGCACATCAGCTTGACTGATGCCCCTCATGAGCAGCATACTTCTCTGATCCATGTTGACTATCTCATTTGGAACACTTATCTTTATGGTTATGATAAGGACAAAATGTTGTTGTAGGACAAGAAGCTGTCTTCTAATGTTTTTTCCGTGTGGCTGCTGTAGCACCAGTGAGGTACTGCTGTACCTGTGAGTGAATTCAGGGCCGGCAAAACAGGATTATGATTATTTATTATTTGTATTATCATAGCACCAAGAAACCCTAGTCATGGACCAGAACCCCAGTGTGCTAGGCAGTCCCTGCTCCAAAGAGCTTACAATCAAAGTATAAGACAAGAGACAACAGATGGATACAGACAGGAGGAGCACAAGGAAACAATGTGACAATATTGGTCAGCATGATAGACAGTGGTCTCAACACACCAGCAGCCACTGTCCAGTTTTTTGTAGGCATCACAGCAAAGGAGAGTTTTAAGGAGGATGTTTACAAGGAGTTCCTCACAACTCTGAGGGACAGCATGAGAGAAAGCATAAAGGTGCTTGTTTTAAAATATAACAATAAGGACAAATGCAAAGTACTCCACTTAGGAAGGAACAATCAGTTGCACATATTCAAAATGGGGAATAACTGCCTTGGAATGAGTACTGCAGAAAGGGATCTGGGGGTCATAGTGGATCACAAGCTAAATATGAGTTAACAGCTAAGTTCCCTCTAAGCTGCGCGGCTGCCCAGCAGTCTATCAAGGGCCGCACACTTCAGGGGCCCCGTCCCCCCACCGCACTGCTTCTGCTCTCTGCCTTGGAGCCCCTGGCCAGCTGTTCTCGGGAGCCTCCTGCTTACTGTGCAGAGAGGGTGTGTGTGAGAGGGGAGCGGGGTACTGATGTCAGAGTATCCCCCTGCCCTTGTACCCCATCTCCATGGGGGTGGGAAGACACAACAGGGCTCAGGAGTGAGGCATGGGATGGAGCTTACTGGCAGCTGCTGCCGTTTCTGAACAAGCAGGCTTCAGACTGGTGAGTGCCAATCAACTTAAAGGGGCAGCGTACTTAATGGCGAAGCGCACATCTCTCTCTCTCTCTCACACACACACACACCGTCTCTCTCTCTCTCTCTCACTCAGACACACACACACACACACACACACACACACACCCTGTGTGTCTCTGTCTCACACACACTCTGTCTTTCACACTCACCTCCCAACACATACTTGTATTGTTGTTGTTACTTCTTAGTACAGTACTTCCTGCAATGCTCATATATTCTCTGTAATTTTATTCTTTCAAAGTGCTGTTATTTCAATTTTTTGACTGGTCTATGCATTTCATAATTTTTATTTCTCTCTTACACTTAAATTTAATTCTTTGAGTAGTGAGTTCTAAAATGCCTAACCTGTCCTGGCTGGAATAATTATCCCTATGATAACTTTTTAAAAATATATATTATAGCTAGGTTTTTTGTTTCTGTGGATGGTGCACATCTGCACATTAGCTTGATATTGGTGCACATAACAAAATTCATTTCGCACATGGATAGAAAAAATTAGAGGGAACATTGGCATTGTAATACTGTTGCAAAGAAAGCAAACATCTTTCTGGGATGTATTAGCAGGAGTGTCGTAAGCAAGACACGAGAAGTAATTCTTCTGCTCTGCTCCTCATTGATTAGGCCTCAAGTGGAGAATTGTGTCTCGTTCTGGTCACCACATTTCAGGAATGATGTGGATAAATTGGAGAAAGTCCAGAGAAGAGCAACAAAAATTATGAAAGGTCTAGAAGACATGACCTATGAGGGAAGATTGAAAAAAAAATTGAGAAGAGAAGACTGAGAGGGGACGTAACAGTTTTCAAGTACATAAAAGGTTGTTACAAGGAAGAGGGAGAAAAATTGTTCTCCTGAACCTCTGAGGTTAGGACAAGAAGCAATGGGCTTAAATTGCAGCAAAGGCAGTTTAGGTTGGACAGTAGGAAAAACTTCCTACCTGTCAGGGTGGTTAAGCACTGGAATAAATTGCCTAGGGAAGTTGTGGAATCTCCATCATTGTAGATTTTTAAGAGCAGGTTAGACAAACACCTGTCAGGGATGGTCTAGATACTTAGTTCTGCCATGAGTGCAGGGGACTGGGGACTGGATGACCTCTCTTGGTCCCTTCCAGTCCTATGATTCTATGAAGTGGGCAGTGAAGGCCTGTATCATGGGCCAGTTGGAGGCAGGAGTCCATTTCAATCAATGGCTGAATGTGTCCTCCCCTGTTCATACTGTGAATTTATAATGGTGCCTGGAAATCACACACATGTGGCATGAGTCCCCCTAATTCTATCCCAATATTTTAAAGTAGAGTGCTTCTTCCTGGAACATTTTTGCAGATCACACAAGCTAATATAATAAATACTGCATTCCACTTTGATCACTTTGGATCATCCTTATCAGTACCTTTACCTTCATTCCCAGCAACTGCCAAAAGCATAAAGTGGGATATAGATATCTGCAAACTCCTCCCTTTCATGTCTTTTCCTTTTAAACAGTGGACACTAAGGCCATCTACACAGCAGCTGGGAGTGAGCCTCCCAGTGTGGGTTAACAGACTTGCAGGAGCTTTGCTCACGCTAGCATGCTAAAACTAGCAGACTGGCTGTTATGGCTAGCCCCGAGCTCAGAGCCAGGGGTCAGGCGGGCTTGGACTTGAGTTGCTAGCCTAAGCTGCCACTTGTGCTACATCATCCATGCTGGTATTGTTAGCGCCCTTGCTCAAGCTGAGTTACCCAGTCTACCTACCTACTCTGGGAGACTTGCTTCCAGCTGCAGTGCAGACATCCCCCCTGTGACCAGGAGAGGCCAGTGTTTGCTCCACGCATCACACTTGTTACGACATCTTGGTCCAACAACCAAGCTGCAGGAGCGGTCATGCCCAAGCACTCCTCATCCTAACCAGTGGATCCATGAATCCGCTGTGCTTGTAGCTGCTGAAAAACCTGCAATTCCTTCCCTAAAGGCAGCCAGATCCCTTTGTCAGCCTGTACTGATATTGTGACTCATAGTGCATTGGAATCCAATAATATATTTCCCGTACCACCATGAATGGCCACTGCTCAGTAGACTGTCAGGGCCCAGTAGGTAGGAGTTCTTTTATTGTGTGCATGCCTGTGTGTGTACTCACATAGTTTCTTCCAAATGAGGATTTCAAACAGGTTTACAATCATTAGTTTAATCTCACAGTATCCTGTGAGATAGGTAAGTATTTGATAGTGTCTACTTTACAGATAGGGAAACTGAGTCATGGAAAAATTAAGTGACTTCATTTGCCTGAGCCCACACAGGAAGTCTTTAGAGATAGGAACAGAAGCCAAGTCTTCCTGTCTCAGTGTGGTTTCCATGCCTTAACCACAAGACTAGCCTTCCTCCCAGTACTTCCCAATTAAGATATTACAGTGGGGACGTGTAGTGGGGTGGTCACCCGCTCCGGCTCTGAAAGGTTTGAAATCAGCCCTGGGAGAGGGCTCAGACTGTGAGAGGGCTGCTGCTAGGAAAGCAGCAAGCCTCGGCTGATGGGGGAAGCGGCTGCAGCTGGGCCACACCCCAATCAGGCCACAGCTGGCCTGTATATAAAGACTGGGAGCCAGGAGCTCAACAGTCTCCCTCTGCATTCAGAGAGAGAAGGGCCTGGCTGCAGGGAGCTTAACTAAGTGCCTAGAGTGGAGCAGTGCTGGGGAAAGGCCAAGGGAGATGGGGAGCTCTGGCCTAGGAAAGCCCCAGGCTGCGGCCTGGTAAGGCCTATTAGGTACTGGGTTGCAGGGAGCAGCCTAGGAGTAGGCAGAGGCAGCAGGTCCAAACCCCTTTACCTGTGATGAGTGGCTTATATTGCAGTCTGCCCCAGTGAACGGGGGCTAGATGGAGACTGGGCAGTAGCCAAGACTGAGCGAAGTGGGGATAGTGAGTGGGGGTTCTCCCTGTGAGGGGGAGACCCAGAGCTGTGAGGGGTTATTGCCAGGGGGCAACACCCCAGACAACAGGGCACCGGGTCCGGGAGGGACAGGGGGACCAAGCGGTAGTGGGACACCAGCCTGCAAAGGGTGCTCCTGGGTCGATGAGCTAATTCCCAGAAGAGACCAGCAGGAGGCACCGCAGGGGTGAGTCCCGCACGCTTACAGGATGCCAGGCTCAATTGACACAAATGGGGGTCCTAGCAGGCTAGTATAGACTCACTGTTCCTCCAATTCCCTTGCGATGTTGGACTTCTTGCTGTCTATATGTGGTCAAGAGCATCCCTTGGTGTTCTCCAGCTCTACCCTATACGTGGTTGAATGGAAAAATGTTGACCATTGATGGCGTTAGTGTCCAGCTACCTTCCAGACCACTACAGCGCATCCTACCTCCACAGTTAAGATTGCTTCCCTTTGTTGACTCTATGGTTTAGCCAAGAGAGTACTGGCTGGGTAGCTTGTATGAGTCAATTCAGAGGTGTTGTCTATTCTGAAGTATTCACAAGCCAATAACAACAACAAAAAAGTGTTCCCCTTCCCTTTAGTTTTTATAACAAACATAAAAGCCCAGTTCAAGTATTGAGTATTGCCAGTGATTCTGTAATATTCACTTTATAGTCCCACTAATCTTGTCTCTGTTAAATATAACATTTGGAATAAACATTTAATAAGACCTGAGTCTTATTATTGTCTTCCTTTTTATATTCTATTCTGTTTCACTTAACTTGCTAACCATTTCATCCAAGTGTTTTATTCAGCAGATTTATCCTTGGATATAGACTTGGTATTATTTAGCATTCAGAGGATTTGAGATGAGGAGTGAAATCCTGGCCTCATTCAAGTCCATTGCAAAACTCCCATTGACTTCGTTGGTGCAGGATTTCACGCTAGAAGCATATACCAAAAGATTATCAGTGTTGCTGTTTTGTTTCTCTGACCCTGGTGATAATGATTTGCTTTTCTTGGATCAAAGAATAAATCCATACTAAGATCATACTAACAAGATAAGTTTTACTGGCAATGAATGCTAACTTAGCAGTTCACTTGGAGTAACTGAGTTACCTTTTGCAATTCATTTTGTTGGTAGCTCCTTTTTCATTCTTTTTGCTCATTATTCTTTACTTCTGCTAGTTTGAAAATTAATCTATCCTTTTCCCCCCTTTTCTTTTAAAGATTGCATTTTGATCATCAACTAGAACTCAATATCTAGGTTCACTTAGAGAGGGAGCATTTGCTCTCTTTTCTTCCTATTTTTTTTTAAATCTATTAGCTTTGTCTTCTCTGTTTCTATTAAAATGCCTTAAACTGCAGAAAGTTTCTACAGAGAATTGTATGAGCATACAGCACTTTTAGATTTGTGCAGCCCAAAAGCCCATATCAATTCAGCAGAGAATAAGGAAATTATTATTTCAATTTTGTTCATATCCAAAAAGAGAATCTCATTATTTCTTAAGTTTGAAGAATGTTTTCCCCATGACCATAAGTGTAGTATCTTTAGTAGATCTTATTAAGGGAACCCAATTCAACGTGTGTCTTGTAGGATAAACATAACAGGAAAGTTAATATTGTCCTGTTATTATAATTGTCAACTTTGTTTTTAAGGCAATAGTAACCAAGAATATTTTTCCTATTTACAGAGCAAGCTTTACATGGAAGGATTTAGAAGCCTAAAGGAAGGCGAACCAGTGGAATTTACTTTTAAGAAATCTTCCAAAGGCCTTGAATCAATACGGGTAACAGGCCCTGGTGGGAGCCCCTGTTTAGGAAGTGAGAGACGACCCAAAGGGAAGACAGTACAGAAAAGAAAACCAAAGGGAGATAGGTAATTACTTCACTTTGTTACTCTCCTCCCCTCCATCCCACCTTCTTCTTTGCAAGTTTTTCTGAATGTTGTATTTTCAATACTCATTCATATGTGACAGGAAACCCTTCTGTGCAAGTTTTGTTTGTACAAGTAGCTTAGTACTTTGATTAGATATCCTGATCTGTATATGTAGAAATACATTTTGCTCACTTGATCGCTTTCATTTTTAAAATCCTAGCATACTGAGTTGGGGAGAGCTTGCAAAGGAATGTTAAAGTTATGTTGAAAATATTGTGATTAGACCAGGGGTCGGCAATGTTTGGCATGCAGCTCGCTCAGGTAAGCACCCTGGCGAGCCGGGCCAGTTTATTTACCTGCTGATGTGGCAGGTTTGGCCGATCGCGGCCCTCACTGGCCGCGGTTCGCCTTCCCGGGCCAATGGGGGGGGGCGGGAAGCCGCGGCCAGCACATCCCTCGCCCGCGCTGCTTCCCGCCGCCCCCATTGGCCTGGGACGGTGAACCGCAGCCAGTGGGGGCCGCGATCGGCCGAACCTACGGCGTCAGCAGGTAAATAAACTGGCCCAGCCCGCCACGGTGCTTACCTGGGTGAGCTGTGTGCCAAACATTGCCGACCCGTGGATTAGACTAAAAAGAGAGGTCACACTGAAAACATGTGAAGCGATGTAATGCTCAGTAGAGATAAGAGCATGCAGAACTGATTGCTGCATGCTGATTGCTTTGTTACATGGATATCTTTAGTACTGTACATCTGAAGAAGACTTATTTTGTGCAATTTAGGTTGAAAAGCTAATGTTAACTTGGTATATAAGTTGGTTAGTTATATTTTCACTTAATGAACAAAGTTCTGGATGCTTCCAAATGCCTTAATTTATGGTGGTCTGCAGAACAGCTCATGGTTTTTTAAAGTAATTTTACAGATTATGGGCCAAATCCCAGAGCTGCACTCATTCACACCAGCTCAGGATTTGACCCTTTATTCACTCTACATCTAATGGTCTGAAGAAATTTCATGATGCTTTTGACTATGCCGCTATAAAGACATAGCTTTAGTCCAGGGGGTATTTTCCACTCAAAAGCTGCTGCATGATGTGAATTTCAATGGCACCTAAGTCTCCATACTTTCTACAGCTTTACCCAGCATGATAGCCATGTCAGTTGGGCTCAAGAAAAGGACACCTTGTGAAGCACTGATCATGCTTAGTGCATCCCTGAATGTCCAGACTTGAGCATCCCAACAGCCAGCCTTTACCCTGAGGTATTCAAACAAGGAAGAAAACTTACAGGGATATCATGGCTCACAGATGATGTGAGTTTTGGAACAAAGTACAGTTTTGCAAGAAGAAAGGATACAAAGAGTCCCCCCAGAAGGAGGAAAGATCTCCCTTACATAACCCTCCTCTATCTCCTCAGCCTACTGTGTTAGTGTCTAGAGGCCATAATCAAGATGAGGATGCTGCTGTGCTAGGTGCTGTACATACATGTAGTGAGAGACACTCCATGGCTTAAAAGAGCTTAACATCTAAATGCACAAGATACACAAAGGCTGGGAGAAAGGAACTATTACATCCCCATTTTACAGGTCAGAAACTGAGGCAGAGATACAAAATCAATGACTTGCCCATGGTAACACAAAAAGTGTGTGGCATTGTTGGGAATTGAGCCCCAATGTCCTGAGTACCAGTGCAGCACCTTAGCCACAAGACTCCACTGCCTCTTATGTTGAGTGTCTACTTAAAGTTGATTGTTTTTGAGAAGGTTGATGACAAAACCTTTAAATTGATTGTGAATTAGGGAGGGTGAAAAAAATAAACACTTTTCTGTTTTTAGAATTCTAACCACACTAAAATGTCTAAAGTTTAAAATTTGGAAGTAGGCATCAGTAATAAGAAGGGTCTGTCAGTAATTCCAGCTCTTAGCTGTAACCAAAATTTAAAAAGAGAGCAAAATATTTAGTACACTCCTAATGAAATCCAGGAATCTCAGCGCAGACACCTCTAGGTGGGAGTAGGAGAGCACTGTCTTTATTAAACATAAAAGACTGCCCCTTAAACACTACTGCAAGTTTAATTCTTGGTGCTCTGGTTAAATAACAAAATATTAATCTGATTAACTGTCACTTGGGACTGCTTTTTATCTGAGGCCTGGTCTACACCTAAACATTAGATCGAACTAGCTACATAGCTCAGGGACGTGAAAAATTTAGCACCCTGAGCACCATAGTTAGGTTCAACTAACACCCACTGGAGACACAGCTAGGTCAGCAGAAGAATTCTTCAAAACTACCACCTCTTGGAGAGATGGATTAACTACATTGTCGGAAACCCCCTTTCTGTTGATGTAGGAAGTGTCTGCATGAAAGTGCTACACCAGCACAGTTGCAGTGTTAGACATACCCTGAGTCAAAGGTCAGTTTAAAAAGTCCCCTGGAGGTTTAATATTGGAATCTGAGGAACAATCTGCAGCTGAGGATCCTACAAGTGATGGTCCCTAACAGCCCACAGTCTGGTCAGTCAGCTGAGGTAAAACCGAGGTATCTGGTGTGAGGTAAGCAGAGATGAGGGTAAAATGGTATTGCAGATGGGACTTGGATCAAACTGCTGCTTGTGCAAGGTCATATAACTAGCTGCACTGGGCAGGTAATTAAAAAAAAGTTCCATGATACAGGGGCTGGTAATTTCAAATTCCACCCCCTGAATAAATCATGCTCAAGGGGGATAATTTAATGTTTTATTTGTTAGGAAAGCTGTCTCAAATTTAGAGGGATTTGGGGGGAATAGAGGTGGGAGTTGGAGGGTCAGAGAGAGATGAGCAAGGATAGACGTGTTGGAATGAGAACTTGAAGGGGAGGGCATGTGTTGGGGCAGGAGGAGCAGATGGAACCACATTTGGAAGGTGGATGGGTGGAAGTCTGGTAGAGAAAGGAACATAGGGTGGTCATTTGATCAGCGGAGGAAAGAACTGGGAGATAGGGCTGGCTGAGAGAACTTAAAGAAGGCACCCAGTGGTTGGGGCATGTGGGTGACATGGGAGGGAACAAACGTCGAGAAATGTCTTTGAGGAAAGGATGGGAGATCTGTATCCTTTTGTTGTGACAATGCATAGTCAACCTGTGGAACTCATTGCCTGGATGTTGTGAATGCCAAAAATATAACTGGATTAAAAAAAGAATGAGAAGCTCATGGAGGATAGCTCCATCAATAGCTATTAACTAACTTGGTCAGGGACACAACCCCATGCTCTGAATATCCCTAAGCCTCTGACTGCCAGAATCTGGGACTGGATGACAAGGGATGGATCACTCAATAATTGCCCTGTTCTGTTCCTTCCCTTTGAAGCATCTGGCATTGGCTATTGTTGGAAGACAGGATACTGGGCTAGATGGACCATTGGTCTGACCCGATATGGCCATTCTTATGTTCTTATTACATGGTATCAGTACATCACTGCCAAGAGGTTAATGTTTCCTACAGCCCTATGAGGTAGATAACATTTACAGTTCTGCCATTTTGCAGAAGGGGAAAGACATAGAAGTTTAGTAACGTAGTAATTGCAGGCTCCATGTCGTTTACTCAATCCACGTGAACACACTGCCTCTTGAAAGAAACTCTCATAAATCTGTATCCTAAAATTAAGAAATTCGATCTTTTCTTTTCCCCTTTGCTTATAACTTTGCTACACTTTAACCATTGGAGACTAACTTTGTTTGCACTCTTCTTCGGACTCACTTTTGTATTTGATTTTATTTATTGATTTATTTATATTTTGTGGGAAAAAGTTTAGCAAAAACTCTGCGGCCATTTCCAAGAGGATCAGGAAAAAATAGAAACATTTGGAAACATTTTAAGAGCGCCAGCGAGTGCATGCTTTGAAGCAGGAATTTGAAATTTGGCGTGGGGATAGCCCTGGAGTCAGAGAGATGATTTTTCTGTCCCTGTAAAAATCCAGCCAGATTTGGCTGAGTTACAAGCCTCTGAAAATTGCCATTTTCATCTACTCAGTGGATTTAGAGATGCTCTAAATTCTACCGGTTGTCTATCTGCACTAAGCATGCTGTAACCCCACAGAGTTCCTAAATGCCAACTGCATGAGTGTGCCCCCAAGTCTCCCTCTGTCCGACATAGTGGGCAAAGAGCTAGAGCTCCAGACAGGACACAGAGGCACCCTCAAGACCCTTTTGGCCTAAGGGAAAGTGGGCTGGTTGGCAGCCAAAAGATCTTCTGTTGACTGGTGTTAATAATTCTTTGTACTTCACAGCCATTGTTATGGAGCAAGATCTCACACCCCTATTTTAGGAAGCAGGCAAATACCATTTCCCTCGTTTTGCAGATGGGGTACTTGAGAGGTTGCATAAAATCACTTCTGTCAGAGCTGGGCTCACAACCCTGTAGCTCATAGGTAGGGTGACCAGATGTTCTGATTTTATAGGGACAGTCCCGATTTTTGGGTCTTTTTCTTATATTACCCCCCACCCCCGTCCCGATTTTTCACACTTGCTGCCTCGTCATCCTACTCATAGGGAAGATTCAAATCTCATCCACTTAGCCATACTGCCTTTCAGCAACCTCCTGGGTCCAAGCTCAGATGTTTAGCCTGGATCTCTGCTTGGAGCCGCAGTGTCCACACTGCTAATTTTAGTGCGCTACCTGGAGCCGAGCTAGTGTGAGTCTGTCAGCCTGGGCTGGGAGGCATGCTCCTGGCTGCAGCATAGACATTTCCTCTGCTCCAACAGGGGGCTTTCAGCTAATGGACTTCCTGCTGAATGTTTCCACCAGTAAGGGGGTCTGGGTGCTGAAGACCCTCTGCAGAAGCAGAGGGCACAGAGAAGTTCTCAGCTCCAGCAACAGCAGCGTACGACACATTTTCCTTTCTCTTTCTCATTACTGAGGAAAAAAGTTGGCAGCCTGCCAGCAAACCAGCTGACTGTGAACATTCTAAAGAGCCATAGTCATACCACTGCCCAAGTGGTGGCAGCAGATTCTGCACTGGGAACACCTGGGAGCTGCCAGCTGTGGTAGCCGTGGGAAAGGGGAGAAGAACCAGGCTAGCCTGAGCTTCCCACATAATTCCACCAGACCCAGTAGTCTATCCCCCCTTACACGGGGCAGGGTAGGAGACTCCCACGGCCTGCGGGGAGGAAGAGAGCGAGGCCAGGCTGGGCTCCACCTCTCAACCCAGCACATGGCACCAGCAGCTCCCCTCTGGGATAACAGCCCGTCTCCTGCTGCCAGCTAATGCACGTAGCTCTATAGTTCAAATGGTAGTAGGTCTATACTACTGTGCTGAAGGTTGAATGCATAAGATGCATTGGATGAATGCATAAGAGGACAGAGTTAAGGCTGCACAGGCAACTGTAAATCTGACATTTCTAACTTTTGAGGGCTTTGCAACCTAAATAACTTGCTTTTAATATCTTTTTTTTTTAATGTAATATATGGACACATTTTTAACTGCCAGCCTAGCAAACTCACCTGAATATGATCTAAAAGTCAAGTGGGATTCTTTCTAGCTGATGTACCATCACAGTAAAAGATTCTGCCCTTTACACCTCTGCAACTACACTGTTTTCAGTATCATTGCACATATAAAGAAGAGGGCAGCACTTGGCACTTAAACCATACTTAACTTCAAGCAGGTGCGCAGGCTCACTGACTTCAATGAGATGGCTCACATGCTTCAATGTAAACTTTAGTGCTTTGCTGAATCAGGACCTTAAAACTCCGTGGCAAGCCCTGAAGTTTACCTGGTTTGTTATTCAGTGCTTATCCAAAAAAATTCCTGTTGATGTCAATGAAAGATGGGATAAAGACAGAGAGGGACCTCCTAGTTATCAGTTCTGTTGATGATGTATGCATAATAAGTAACAGACCTCAGATTTCTCATAGCTACATTATAATGAGCAATCCAAACTTTTCTCTAAAGTGGATACAATACCAAATACATGGAAGCAAAACATCTGTTCAGTAGGAAGGTGTCATTTTTACATAGCATCATGTAGAGTAGAAAAAATCAGAACCAGAATCTTTGTACAGCATATGTGTCTCTTAGCTACATACGTTGTTTTCAGAATATTGCATTTGTTTTGTTTTGTTTTTTGTAATAAGTATTTTCTACTCAGTTCTTCTATGTATTCTGACTAGCTTAGGATCCTAGGTGTGATTTGCTTGAGCATCCAACGGTATTTTCAAACTGTTGTCAGATTTTTTTATACTTTTACAATACTTCAATCATTTTATATTTTAACTTTGTATTGTCCATGTTTATGATACTCAGCACTATTTGGGTTTTCTTTTTGACTTTATATCCAGACTCATTGTTTTATTTATTTATTTTTTCGCTTTCCTTTCCTTTTGTCTGTATGGAAGTCTGTTTTTGGTGTCACTTTTGTGCAGAGAAGTTGAGGCGGTTTTTTAGAAGGGCTGCTTGAAAACTCTTGAAAATGTTACTACAATTTTTTTATTATTTGTATTTCAGTAGCACCTATGGGCTCCAGTTGTGGACCAGGGCCCCATTGTGCTAGGCACTGAAGAAAATACCCTGTTTCCCCGAAAATAAGACATCCTCCGAAAATAAGGCCTACTTACAGTTTTGCCTCTCGTTGTAATATAAGGCATCCCCCCGATAATAAGACCTCCCCGATAATAAGGCATCCACCGATAATAAGGCATTTTTCATTTCTGAAAAATAAGACATCCCCTGAAAATAAGACCTAGCGCATCTTTGGGAGCAAAAATTAATATAAGACACTGTCTTATTTTCGGGGAAACAGGGTACATAACAAAAAATGGTCCTTGCGCCAAACGACTTACCATCTAAGTATAAGAAAGAGACAGCAGATGGATACAGAGAGGGGGAGCACAAGGAAACAATGAGACAATATTGGTCGGCATGATAGTTAGGGGTCTCAGCACACCATTAGTTTCTAGTGCTCTTACAGGAAAGCCTAGGAACACTATAACTTACAAGTGATTTAAAAAGAAAAAGAGTTTTCCTGTATTTTTTAATGTATTTGATTTGTGCATTTGACAGCACTTTGCATAGTCAGCTTTGCTGTTTTGATGAATGTGCACACCCTTCCTGAGGCTCTGCAAGATGGGGATTTTACCAGGAACAGCAGCAGAACAGCTGAAACTGAGTATATAGCAGGCAGGACTTCTGCCAGAAACAGGCCAATGGGAGCTGCAGGGCGGTGCTTGTGTGTGCATGCAGTACACAGAGACCCGCTGCCCTCCTCCCTGCAAGGGAGACGCAGAAACGTGCCACAGTGCCAGTAGCCGGCCTCTTCTGGGAGCGGCATGGGGCCACAGCATGCAGGCAGCAGGCCTGAGCGCCCCGCTGCACCGCTAGCCAGGAGTCACCTATGGTAAGCGCCTTCCAGTCAGAGCCTGCACCTCCCACCCTCCTATACCCCACCCCCCTGCTCCAGGTCAGAACCCCCTCCTGCATCCAAACTCCCTCCCAGACCCCACACCCCCTCCTGCCTCCCAATCCCCCGCCCCCGCCCGGAGCCCCCTCCTGTACCAACCTCCCTCCCAGAGCCCATATCTCTCACCCACTCCTGTACCCCAACACTGCACCAGCCCGGAGCTCCCTCTTGCACCCAAACTCCCTCCCAGACCCCGCGCCCTCTCCATTAATATAGTAGAAATGTGCAGCCCGTGTCAACTTACCAAAATTCATGGAGTGGCCCCTCCGTGAAAATTATTGCCCACCTGTGCCCTAGACCAAGTGGTCGTGGTACCAAGCCATGTCCTACTGTCACTGGACTGGTGGTGGGATCTCAAGTCAGTGCTCTGGGGAGTTCCTTTTGTGTCTCCATATCCATCATTCACCCTGGTCTCAGGCACTTCAGATCTGGGCTGGAGAGCCCACCTGGGCAATCTCAACACCCAGGGCTGTTGGCTACACCCCGATCTGGCCCTCCACATCAATGTCAGAGAGCTCAGGGCAGTTCACCTGGCCTGCCAGGCTTTCTTGCCCCACCTGAAGAGCAAGGTGATGCAGGTCCTGATGGATAATACTGCCATGGTGTATTACATCAACAGGCAAGGGGGCATCAGGTCTTCAGCCCTTTGTTGAGAAGCGCTCAGCCTCTGGGACTTTTGCGTGCGGAATGCCATTACCTGGTGGCCGCCCACCTTCCAGGGACCAAGAACATCTTGGTGGATCGCCTCAGCAGGACTTTCTTGTCTCGCCACGAATGGTCACTCCATCCAGAGGTGGTCAGCCTGATGTTCCGCAAGTGTGGGAATCCCCAGATGGACTAGTTCACGTCCAGGCAGACAGGAAGTGCCATGTGTTCTGCTCTCTGCATGGCAGGGACAAGGGCTCTCTGTCGGATGCCTTCTTGATTTCATGGTCGGGAGCGCTGATGTACGCTTTCCCGCCAGTACCCTCGATCCACAGGGTCATCCTAAAGGTGAAGCAAGACACGGCCATGGTCATCCTTGTGGCCCCAGAGTGGCCTCATCAACACTGGTTCAGCATGCTGGGTTGAGTCTGTCAGCAGCCACCCACTGCAGCTGCCTCTTCAGCCGGATCTGCTGTCCCAGAACTCTGGCAATCTGCTGCACCAAAACCTGGTGGTGCTGCACTTGACAGCCTGGGTGCTGTGTGGCTGAGTGGAGAGGAACGACGGTGTTCCGCCAGTGTCCAGCAAGTCCTGCTGGGCAGCAGGAAGCCTTCCACCTGAGCTACCTATGTGGCGAAGTGGAAGCGATTTACGTGTTAGGCCTCAGATTGTTGCATCCGTGTGGAAGAGGCTCTGCTGCAAGCTGTCCTGGACTATTTGCTGCACCTTAAGCTCCGGGGCCTGTCGCTGTCTTCGGTCAAGATGCACTTGGTGGCCATTTCAGCATTCCCTCTTCCATTTCAAGGCGGGTCGGTCTTTGAACACCCTATGACGGCACGCTTTCTGAAGGGCCTGGAGCACCTTTACCCGCATGTCCGGGATCTGGTACCCCCTTCGGACCTACATCTTGTGCTGTCAAGGCTCATAGGTCCTTTCTTCGAGCTCCTAGCTTCCTGCTCTCTCCTGCTTCTCTCCTGGAAAGTCTCCTTCCCAGTCGCCATAACTTCAGCCCATCGGGTGTCCGAAATCAGAGCACTAACATCTGAACCACCTTACACGGTCTTCTATAAGGACACGGTTCCACTGCGTCCGCACCCGGCCTTTCTGCCCAAGGTTGTCTCTCAGTTACATACTGTTCAAGACATATACTTGCCAGTCCTTTGTCCTAAGCCCCACATGATGGATGAGGAATGCAGGTTGCTTACCCTGGACGTCAGACAGGCTCTGGCCTCCTACATAGAACGAAGCCGTTCTGTAAGTCGACACAGTTGTTCATTGTGATTGCAGACAAGATGAAAAGTTACCCAGTGTCTGTCCAAAGAATATCATTGTGGATCACGGCCTGTATCCGCTACTGTTATGAGCTAGCGAAAGTGTCCCCGCCGCCGATAGCGACGGCTCATTCGACTAGGGCGCAGGCATCCTCGGCAGCCTTCTTCGCTCAGATGCCGATCCAAGAAATCTGTCAGGGTCGTCTGTCCACAAGTTCGCTGCACACTATGCGCTGACCCAGCAAGCTCGAAATGAATCTGGTTTTGGTAGAGCAGTGCTCCAATCTGCAAGTCTGTGAACTCCGAGCCCACCTCTGAGGATTTTGCTTGTGAATCACCTACAATGGAATGGACATGAGCAAGCACTCGAAGAAGAAAAAATGGTTACCTAGCTTTTGTAACTGGTGTTCTTCAAGATGTGTTGCTCATGTCCATTCCATTTCCTGCCCTCCTACCCCTCTGTCGGAGTTGTCGGTAAGAAGGAACTGAGAGGGTGTAGGACTGGCAGTGCCTGATATATCGCAGCATGAGCATGGCACTCCAGGGGGCGCCACAGCCGGCTCTATGGATACCGCTAAGGCAAAAATCTCCGACGACTGCATACATGGGTGCACACACCTACAGTGGAATGGACATGAGCAACACATCTTGAAGACGAAAGGTAGGTAACCGTTTTTGGGTTTGTTTTTTTCAAATTGGGCATAAAAATCATGGACATTTCTGATCATTTTGGCCTGAAACTTTGTGCTTTGGTTCCCCATGTATAAAATGGGGATAATAATGCCACCTAGACTCAAAGGTGCATTGTAAAGATAAAACTAATGTTTGTAAAGCATTAGGATACCATGGCGAGAGCACCATAGAAAAAGCCCATGAGGAAATTCATAATTTTGTATTCAGTGCAGAGTTTGGATGATTTAAAATAAATAATACATGGGGCCACACACTGAATGAGGAGAAAAAGAAATATTGAATAACTACCTATTCAGTGAGCATCATCCATCCTGAGCACTCAGCGGGGCAGAAATAACATATTGGAAGAAATAACATGTGATCATGTAATTTAAGACTATCATAATGCGTACACATAAGGGCACCAAATTAGAGTTGCACAGGCAGCCTTACTTCTGGCATATTCTAACTTGTAAGTGCTTGACTTTACAACCTTAATATTCTTTTAATATAGTTTTGTGTGTGTGATATATCGATTACTCCCTCTCTGCATAACTGTGATTAATTGTGTAATTTCTTGTAGACATCTCAGTAGAAGAAGGTCTTGAAGAGGGATGGGAGGGGATAGTTTTATGAGCTAGGCCAAGGAGGAGGTTGCATGTATATGGACAGTGTGGAAAAAAGTGCAAAGATGACTGTGATAAAAGTAGAGAAATGCAGAATTGAAGCTGGCAGTGGAGGGGGCTGGAGTGGAGGGGGCTGGGTAAACTCAAGAGACTAGTGGATAGGTAGAAAGGCGAGAATTGTGAAGGGTCACTATGAAATATGGGAATGAACTAAATTTATTTTTCTTTGATCTCCATTATTTATAATTTTATTGGCATTGGGTCTCCTGGCACTAGATCTTTTCAACTATTCAGTGAGAAAGGCGATTTTAAATTATACCATTTTTTATACCGTTTTATAGTGAATGGCTTTCCTTGGCTTAGAAGTGACTAGAACTGGTTTTAACTCTTTAGCTTTTGGACAGTTTAAATGCTGGCCATTTACTTTAGTTCAGACAGCATTGAAACAATAGCTAACCACAGACTGCTCGGATTTCATTGTTTGCAATTAATGTTGCAGCAGCCTTTGCCTCAAAGTTTAACCAGACTGCTTTGATTTCCTGTGATATATGGCTATATTTTGACGAATATATGATTGTTAAATTGTTGAATGTTTCAAGTTCAGTTACATTCAGAGTTATTGCATTAATTTAATTAATACTCTTTCTTTTTAGTTGCCTTTACTCTTAATCGTAAAAAACAAGTCTGGAGTAACGTGTGAATAGAATGGTTAGTCTCATTAAACATTGTTTAGGAATCTTTTTGTTTTCTTGCCTATTATTTACATTGTGAGGCAGGAATTGTCCTTTTTTCTGATGATCAACTCAGAAATGCATGTAGCTGGCTGGAATGTAAAGACCTTTATAGACCTTTAAATATTTATAATTCTGTGTAAATTAACATTGCCTACTTGTGTATATTAAAACACTTCTTGGCTGTTAAGCATACAATAATGAGAAGTAAGGTTATTTGACTGATACTTTCTGAGTCAGTCATATCTATTCAGTTTTTTAACTTGGGATACTTATTAGGAATAATGCTTAACTCCTTGTGTGATCAATATTAGGAAAATATACCTAATGTTTGTATTTATTCATTACTTTTAATATATTCCTCACTTTTTATATTAGAAAAACTAAAGTAATTAATATGTATATCACTTTATTTGCCTTTAGAAAGTCTAGTGAAGAATTGTGTCTTCTGACTTTTAGTGTTTGCATGTTTCTGAATCACTCAGCGTTAGAAATTATATAAATCACGAGGCTTTTCATCCCTGCATTTCTAACTCATTGGGGTTTCATGAGGTTGTCCGTTTTACTTATGGACTGTATGCAATATTTTGAAGAAAGAACCATTTACCTTCTGCTGAGAGAGAGAGAGTGAGTAAGTAAAACTGCTGCATAGCTAATTATGGCAAGAAAACTAAAAGAAGAGAAAACTCACGCAATGATCATTAAAATTAGTGTAAACTGGTATATATATTATTTCCACTATGCTTCCAGCTTTACAGGGAAACAAACCATGTTTAAGAAGTGCCTTCATAAAAAACATTAATCTACTTACTTTCTACAATATAGATTACCAGCATTTAGAAATTATTCTTTTGCATGGTTAGGTAGCTGGTTCCAAATTCTCTGCCCTAGGAGAGCAGCTTTCAACTTTTATTTTTGAAGTTTAATCATTATTTTGGGCTGACTGCACTGATTTTGTCTCTGTCCAATAGGATAAAAAAATAAAAGAATTTATAGTTTTAGGTAATGTCCTCGTAAAATGCTTAATTGTAACATATCACCAAGTTTCAGTAAATACAACAGGTTTGTGCTTTATAAGACTTGTGTAGTCAGATTTTGGAATTTGCTTTTTAGTGGTTTCTTTTGTGGAAGAGAAATCTTTCAGGCATGAATTGATAGTCCAGATCTTTTGAGGTCTGTCTGTTCTAACCTATGACCTCTGTTCTTACAAGGTCAACATCTGAGGGCAGGAGATTAAGGCAGTTTAAAGACTGGAATGGGAACTGGAATGGAAAAATTAGCCAGCACATTTTGGGTGCAAAACATCAAAGTCATCAAACAATTTGCTTATTTTAAACCCCGGTTAAGGGTAACAAGCTAATTGTACTGTGCTTTTTGAAGTAAGCAATCTTCTTAGATATTACAGATTGACATGGATGAAATTTCTTACTGGTGAATAATACCATGTATATAATATAACAATTTTATATATTCAACATACTAAATACTTTGTCCAATATTTTGTAAAATAATAACTTGGGACCTGATTATACAATCATTATTTGCTCGATTATTTCCTACTCTCTTGGGAAATATTATTGGCATCAACAGGACTAATTGCATAAATAAGAAGTACTTGCCTTGAGTAAGGGTTGTAGGATCTGGCCCAATCCTGCTAGCTGCCAAGTATCCTTAACTCCCATTGACTTCACAGGATCAGGTCCTCTTATCGTGTTGAAATTGTTGTTCTTACGTTAGAATTTCCCAATGCTAATGATTAAACCAATATGTGAGGGTCTTTTTTTGTTACAGCTATTCAAAGTTGAACTCATTCTACACGTACTTGTCATCGGGGAGTGTCCTTTCATTGATTACAAACTGGAGTATTCATTTTCATGAAAAGAGAACCATATATGTGATAGTTCGAGATCTATCACAGAATATATTTAAAGGAGAATGATGATAGATCCTCCACCCGCACAATCATTTTTAAAGTAATTATATATGTATTATTCCATTCCCAAAACCAAGCGATACAAAGGGTGAGGATTTTAACATATAAGCCATTTGTGTGTGTGTTTGTTTTTAAAAGCCCACAAATGGAAGAAAAGTGATTTCGGTATCAACACGTGAAAGAAAGATTTAGTGTCTAATGTACAGGCTCTTTTAGCAAAAACGTGCCGTGTCTCCCGCAGTTCAGAATCTGACTCACATCTTTATAGATTCCAGTACTTCTCGGGTGGCTGTGTCACATCGAATGGATTAGAGACCTGTAAATCATAGTTAGAAAATAAAGCACCAGGGCTTCCATCTGGTTGCCTGTTTGAGTGTATCTAGCACATTCTTATGTCTCTCCTGACAGTAAATGATACGCAGACACTTTTATTCTAACTCCTCTGTCAGAAGCTCAAAACCTTCCAAAATATTCTCTCCTTAGGGCTGCAACGTTTCTTTTGTAGCTTCAGCTCAAAGGTGAATTTTTGGGGAAATCCATCAGAGTGGCTTCAACCCTTCTACCCTCCCACCCCAATGGAGGGGAAAGGAGAAAATGCAGTAGGACCAGAGGCTGGACTGCCCAGGAAAGCCCCTGCCTGCCTCTTCCAGGAGCACCAGCTTCCACCCCTCCATCCCATTTGGGGGTCGATGGCAGGAGAAGCTGGCAGAGACTCAAAGGACTGGGATATCCATGCAGACTTAAGAGTCTAAATCCCATTGACAATTGATTGGATTTAGACTCAAGTGCCTAAATCCCTTTTGAGAATGAGACTAAGGGTATGTCTACACTACGAATTTAGGTCAATTTTATAGAAGTCGGTTTTTAGAAATCGATTTTATATAGTCGATAGCGTATGTCCACACTAAGCGCATTAAGTCGGCGGAGTGCGTCCTCACTACCATGGCTAGCATCGACTTACGGAGTGGTGCACTGTGGGTAGCTATCCCACAGTTCCCACAGTCTCCGCCGCCCATTGGAATTCTGGGTTGAGCTCCAAATGCCTGATGGGGCAAAAACATTGTCGCGAGTGGTTTTGGGTACATGTTGTCAGTCGCCCCTCCCTCTACAACGGCAGACAATCATTTCATGCCAGACACCAGGGCGATTAGAAGAGCACAGCAAGGTGCACTGTGCAACAGAGAGGCTTTGAAAATCAGTTTCATGACTGGCCAGGCTTCGGTGTGACAGTTGTGTGTGTTTCTCCTTGATGCAAACCTGCCCCCTTTGTTGATTTTAATTCCCAGTAAGCCAACCACCCTCCCCACTTCGAAATAAACTAACTATTGTTTTGAAACTATGCATTCTTTCTTTATTAATTAAAAAAAGATGAGATAATAGACAAGGTAGCCTGGGTTAGGTGGGGGAGGAGGGAAGGACAAGGCCACATTGCTTATTGTAGCCACACTAAAAATCAAACTGTTTGAATGACAGCCTTCTGTTGCTTGGGCCATCCTCCGGAGTGGAGTGGCTGGGTGCCCGGAGCCTCCCCCCATGTTCTTGGGCATCTGGGTGAGGAGACTATGGAACATGGGGAGGAGGGTAGGCGGTTGTACAGTGGATGCAGCGGGGGTCTGTGCTCTTGTTGGCTTTCCTGCAGCTCCAACAGACGCTTCATTATGTCCGTTTGCTCCCCCAACAGACGCTTCATCATTTCTGTTTGCTCCCCCATTAGCCTCAGCATCGTGTCCTGCCGCCGCTCTTTGCGCTCACTTAATTCTTTCCTGGCCTCTGCCACTGAATGCGTCCATGCATTAAGCTGTGCCTTATCAGTGTGGGAGGACTGCATGAGCTTGGAAAACATGTCATTGTAAGTGCATTTTTTTTGCCTTCTAATCTGCGATAACCTCAGGGATAGAGATGATAGGGGGAGCATAGAAACATTCTACATTCTACAATTCTGGGGGGACTGCATGGTCACCTGCGCTGCTGAGTTCACCATGCTGAAATGAAATTCAAAAGTTCCCGGGGCTTTTCCTGTGTACCTGGCTAGTGCATCGGAGTTCAAAGTGCTGTCCAGAGCGGTCACAACAGAGCACTCTGGGATAGCTCCCGGAGGCCAATACTGTTGATTTGTTTCTGCATTACCCCAAATTTGACCCAGGAAAGTCGATTTTAGCACTACTCCCCTCGCCGGGGAGGAGTACAGAAGTCGATTTTAAGAGGCCTTTAGGTCAACGGAACGGGGTTGGTTATGTGGACTCATTCATTTTTAAATCGATCTAACTGGCTAAATTCGACCTAACCCCATAGTGTAGACCGGGCCGTAGGCTCCAAAATCAGCTAGGTGTTGCAACATTGAGCAGAGGAGTCCCTAAATTCCTTCTAAAATCTGGGCCCTGGACTAGAGTGAATGTTTTCTGTGGTAGGCCGTATATGGTTCTTCCTTGCTATTCTCAGTCCTGTTGCTAATGTGGGACAGGCAGGGTGGAAGGAAGGCTCACTCTATTTAATCAGGTGATCGGGGATAGCAGAGGTGTGGGAATGTGTAGTCTGGGGTGCCAGGACTCATTGAAAGAGGGAGGGGAAGAGGCAAGTGGTTTATATAAAAGAAAAATTTCATGGCACTAATGAGAGATGTGCCTAATGTCACTTTAGGTAGTTTGTCTGTGCCCTTCCCAAATCCTTTGTCTGTTTAGACTATAAGCTTTTCAGGACAGAAACTGTGCCTTCTTATATGTCTGTACAGCACTTTGCACAGTTGCAATACTATCATCTCAATTTCAATAATTAGCTTGAAGATCTTGGCCTGCTGAATTATTAAAAAATGAAATTATATTCATTTTAAGTCGTTCTTTTACTCACTGGTAATGCAAAAACTGCTGAGAAATGCCTCCAAGTTTTTTATATAATAGATTGTAGTGAGAGGCAGGTTTTCTACTGAGCTTGCAGGGTTGGTCTCAAACCTGAGTCTGAGTCCAGGCGAACACTGCAGTGTAGACATACCTTAGACCTCTGACTGCAATCCCACAATACTTCTAAAATTAGTGTCCCTTGCCAGACTCTTTGATTTGCCTGTACTGCATCATTTAATATTAGTAAGTTATCACAATGATATATAGCACATACTGAGTATATTTAAAATGCCCTCCTTTTTCTAAAATAAGAACTCATCAGAAAGGGTATTTGTAATAATGTAATCTAGATCAGAGGCTCTCCAACTGTGGACTATTGGTGGTCTTTGGAGAGCTGTTTGATCACATGGTTCTTGCTCTCCTCCTCTGTTTTTAGTTGCGTAATTGCATGAAAAGTTAACTACAAATACATGAGAAACTTTACTTTTCCATGTAAGCAGTTGCTGTAGGTTGCCACAACGCTATGTGATCTGGAATGGGAGGGGAAGGGGTCTATGAAGTACTCTCTGTCAAGTTGTGGTTCACACTGAAAAAGTTTGAGAATACCCTGGTCTAGATTATTATCTCATTCTTCTGAGTGACTAGCATCAGTTGTTTAGCTTATATGTAAAACATAAACCAGCAGTGCAGAGTTAGTGCAAGAAACTTGGATGCTTTTAAGACAGTAATTTCCTGATATTGACTTATATGTAATTTTAGGTAAATACCGGTTTTGATACGTTGTATAGAAGCTTGACTTTTCTGCTTGGAAACAAAATGTCAAAGCTATTGTACACAGAAGGTATCTATTAGAAGGTTGTCTCTAGACTGCATTTGGAGAAAGGGGTCAAAGGGGAGATGATTTAATCAGGGGTCAGGTTGAGCTCGTACAGGCTGGTACATTGAACCAGCGTCTCTCTGGCAACCACATCAGTTTCTGCAAAATGTAAACCTTCATTTAAAAAAAAAGTCTACTGCTTAGGTTTGCAAAGTAAATCGGAAATGAGCTGTTTTGGTGCAGTCTTCAGAAGATTGAAAGGTAGATGTCCTGTGTTATACTGGAACTTTTAATCAAGTTTATAACCATTTGTTACAATACTCAGTTAGTAATCATGACATCTAGCATTATTTTGTGATTTCACATGGTTAGCTTCTTGGAACTGATTCTGCACCTGTTTTTTGCAGTGTATACAGGCCACCCCTCTCCCCCCAACCCATGTCTATATAACTAGTTTGGCCAGTCCTCCTCCTTCCACATTCTCTCTGTGTTAGTGCATCCCAGAGTGCATTGCCCTAGATGCTGTTTGGCTTGTCTCATTGTACAGGTTTTTCTGGCACTCTGTGGCCTGCAGAGGCACTATGGGATAGTGGCCAAGATTTTCCCAGAATACACACAGTCAAACATGGTTAGGCAGTGTTGATAGATGTGGACATACAAACACAGTTGATATGTGGTTGGATGGACACAATTCAGCATTTGCTGTAACCAGTTCAGCTGAGAGTGTCACAGACTTCCTACAAAAACACAGTTATACTCGGAGCACAGACAGGGTCTAAAACAATAGCTTTGAGAGGTGTAAAATGCACCTTTTCCTCTCAATGTGGGATTAATGCTGGAGCTTAAACATGGAGGCATAAGCAGTGTTAACTACACAGATCACTGTCGCAGAAACATCCAGCTGCTATGGGATTCTGGGTGGTGTTTGAGTAGAATACCTCCACATTTCCACCTCATGTTAATGGGTGGTAAATTTGCTTAATCCTGATATTCTGTTTTACTTTTACTGTAGAGGGACTGCTGTTTCTGTACGGTATATAAATCTATTTTGATTTGACTTCAAACTGTTTCCTTGAAGGGCAGATTCCCATTTATAAAAGAGAATATTCCACTGGGACTGTTCTATGTCAGTTCTCTGAGAGTGTAGATTTAAAACAAATCTGTTCCAAAAATTTCATGTTCGGTTTAATAAATACCAAGCGTAAGAGAAGGATAGTTCAAACTTGTCAGTTAAAAATCCTTCCTTCCTAAATGCATCCAGCTGTGAGCGCTAAAGTGACATTGATATATGTCAGTATTTAAAAGCTGCATGTGATAAGGGTGCATGGTGTGGGGAGCAGTTATGGGATGGTGGGAATATGTTGAGAAGTGGGGCTGTGGAGGAGACAATGGCGAAGGAGTTTCTGGGCATGGGCGGGGCTGGATGAACTAACTGGGTGCACAGAACAGTAGGGGAGCAGCAGGGGGACATTTAAGGATGGGAGGTGGGGGAGCATGTGATAATTGTGAGCGAGAAGCAGAGGGATTTCTGCTGAGCTTCTTAAGAGCTTGGTGATTTCAGTGTCCCTGAGACTCTTGTCTTTAACTCATTTCTGCTAGGAGAGTCAATGGGAGGCCATAGTACTTCCCTTTCAGTTCCTTTTTCTAGGGCTACGTCTACACTAGCACTTTTGTCGGAATAACTTATGTTGCTCAGAGGTGTGGAAAAAACACACCCCTGAGTGACGTAAGTTACACCGACAGAAGCGCTGGTGTGGACAGTGCTAAGTCAGTGGAAGAGCGTCTCCCGCCGACGTAGCTACCACTGCTCATTGAGGGTGGTTTAATTATGACCAGAGTGGCTACACAGGAAACCTCAGAGCAGTGCAGCTGTATCGCTACAGCTGTGCTGCTGTAAGCTCTCTAGTGTAGACATAGCCTAGTTCTTTTCTCTGGACAAGATGGTATAAAATGCTTCTTCATTTCTCACCATGGTGTGACCATCAGTTATTACCTGAGTCAAGATAAAGGAGAAGGAAAGAAACCTGAAAATGCTAATGAGAAGCATCACTGATGGTATAATCTGGATGTTCAGGACTTACAATTCTACCTGTCAAGAACCAAGGATTTTCAGTCTTCCAGCCACTTATTTACCCTCTGAGAGGGGCCTAAGAAAGGTGTTGAGGCTAAGGAGGTAGATTTAGGCCACCGGTAATCTAGAGGCCTGTTTGGCAGAAGAGTGTGTTCTTAATGACAAGACCAATTCCATCCATACTGTGGCCACTACCTAAGCAGAGAGAGGGGAAACCTCAGTAGAATAAGGTTATAGGTCTGCAGTCTGGCTAGCTCAGCATTCCACACACTACTAGATTGACACGTACTCCTCAGCAGACACTGAGACCATATAGTGATTCTTCCCCCTGGCATATTCTCCCTATAAAGGGACTGCTAGGCAGATCCCAACAGATTGCTGGTTTGCAATTTACAAATTATCATTTCAGTATTTAATGCCTGGAGTATTTAAATATACAGTAATTGTATAAACTCATTTTAATTATTACTGATGTAAACTTTGATTGGCTGGAGATTTGTTGTTTCATTTTTATGTTTATGACCTAGCTATTCAGCAGAGTTGATGAATGGACTTCCAGGAGTTGGTTCTGTACTTTATCTAGTAATTGGCTTATCCAGGCCTGGGAATTTTTTCCCCTTTTGGATCATCAAATGCTTCCCACAATTATAATTTCTAAGGGGCATAGAACTTGTGTCAGACTGAAGCTCTAATTCAGGAAAGCCAAAGGTGCCCAAGACAATTATTCCAATCAAAGACTCTCACGCTGTGTCTCACAAGATAATTTGTCAACCAGAGTAATAAATCTATCTGGGTTTTTTTTCCATTTGAAGGGACATGATAAAGCTGGAAATATCATTTTAAAAAAGGATATTACATTAGTTTCAGATACTAAGCATACACATTTTTGTGATTTTTATGGTCCTAATTCTCCCATTTTAAAATATTTTGCTCTCCCCTGATGCTCTTTCGAAAACCCCACATAAACAAGGGAAACGGACTAAACTAATCTGAGTAGGCAGATACAACCGTAAAACTGAGTATAAGAAAAAGGCTGTAAAATGCATAAAGTAAACAAACAATAAAGAAAGAACTATTTTTTCTAAGTTGATGGTGTCCCTTCAAAATTTATGGTATCTTTAATTCTGCAAGTTTATTCTCTCTAAATTTGATCAAAGGTGGTTTGGGAAGGGATTGTGTGTGACTGTTTGGCAAATGGTGATAAAATCATCCTCTGCGCCACACTCTGTAATAATGGCAGAGGACTTCTGAGCATAGTGTCTGTCTGGCATCTTTACTAGTAGCCAGATATCTTCTGTTGTCATTGTAGAAAGACAGATGCTAAGAACCCATGCAACATAGGGAAAAAGAGAGCAGAAAAACAGAGTCTGATAGGGAGATAATTTCCTTTTCCAAATCAAGAATAGGTCCCCCAAATAACCACAGGTGAAAGTAAACTATTTCTCAGCCTTATGAGGGGTGCATAGCTGGGCCCAAGTGAGACCTGCTCTGTTCAAGCTGTGTGCATTTTATCACCAAGCAAATCTGAAATAAATGATACATTGTGTCTGTACCCTGCAAGAAAAATTTTTCATACTTAGTATGAATAGGGCCTTGCTACCGCTTATGGTCTCCCCTGTCAAAGGAGACATGAGAGAAGCAGATCCTATCTACCTAAGGTACTTTTATGGCTCCCATCACTATAGAACCTAAGCACTTCATGGTCTTTAACATTGCAATAGCCTTGTGAGTTGGGGAAGTACTACTATCCCTACTATTTACAGATGAGGAACTGAGTCACAGAGAGGCTAAATGGCTTGAACCCAGGTCTCCCAAGTCCTAGGCTGAAGTCCTAGCCACTGGACCTACAGGTATTTTTGTGCTGTGCCAGTCCCTCTAGTCTTTAACCTGGCCCTCCTACCCTGTGAATTGATGGGGGATTTAATGTTGCAAGATGCAGAATGAAACTGCCTGTGGAGTTCTAATTGAGAATCTAGATTTGAGGAGACAGAATGCCGCACAGAGTGGCTGCTTCACAGTTCTCCTACCACGACCCATTCCAGCATTCCCTCCCCAAAACTTGCAAAGCCCCAACCACAGTGTTCATGCAAAGAGGTTTCAGCAGAGTCTGAGGAAGGGGATATGCCACATAGCCATTGCTCTTCTCCCTCTCCCCCAAACTTCATCCACACATACTGTATTGAGGGTCTTTCCATCCTTTTTTGTATTCATTTGAACCCCTCCACACAATGGAGTGAAGAGGAACATTTGGGGCTTTATACAAAAAGGCAGATTTAAAATGTGCATTAGAAACTCCTGCATTTCTGCTGGGTCTTGGGGCTTCTGCCCAGCAGGCACACCTGCCAGGTCTTGGGGCTTCAGCAGGAGTAGGGCTGAAGTCCTGAGCCCCAATAGGCGTCTCCCGTGGGGCTGAAGTCCCAAGCCCTGGCAGGTGTGCTCTGGCTCTCAAACTTCTGAAGATTGTCGTATGTGGCTGTTTGGCCATTCCTACTATAGTGTCTAAAGCCTGAATTCAGCAATGCACTTCAATGTGTTTGAATGTTAAGATTGTGCATGAGTCTATCCCTATTTAGCAGAGTGCTTTGCTCTGCTGACTTGGCACCCAAGCACAGGGATACACCTCTACCCCGATATAATGCTGTCCTCGGGAGCCAAAAAATCTTACCGCATTATAGGTGAAACCGCGTTATATCGAACTTGTTTTGATCCGCCGGAGTGCGCAGCCCCGCCCCTCCGGAGCACTGCTTTACCGCGTTATATCTGAATTCGTGTTATATTGGGTCGCATTATATCAGGGTAAAGGTGTATTTCCATAGTCAAGTTTCACCTTTTAAACCCCAGTCATTCAGTAAAAGGTTACAAGGTTTATTTGTTTATCTTTTAAATAATGGGGAAACAATGTATTTTCCCTCACATTAGTCATGATGAGAAAATGACTGTGTGTCATTGTTGCTCAAATGCTATTTCTCTCCCTTACCCCCTAAAATAATAATAATAATTAATAATTTAATAATAAATAAAAATGTTCAACTTAGCAGTAAGAGAAGTGGCCACTGTATAATTAAGTGTTATAATAAAATATTTCTTTTTGTGAGAAAGCAAGTTACTGCCCAATCCTGCAACTTTTTCTCAATATACTAATTCATGCTGATGTGTGTAAGAGCTGCAGGATCAAATCCTGAGTGTGTGAAGAGCTGGGTGAATAACGGACTTTTTTGGCTCACTGGTAATTCCAAAAATTCAGAAAAAAATCAGGTTGAATTGAAAGTGATTTTTTAATTTTTTTTTTGGCAAATTGAAAAGTAAAAAAACCTACCAGTTTCAGGCTGAACAAAATGTTTCATTCAAAATGAAACATTTTGTTTCATTAAATTTTAAGCATTTTTAAATGTTTATTTAAAAAATAAAACTAAAGAACATTTTGACATGAAAAGTCATTTGGAATAAAAAAAATTGGAACATTTAATTTTGAAAATTCCAAAATGAAATGGTTTGATTTTTTTTTTCTGATTTTTTTTGACTGAAAGAATTCAGTGAAATCAGCATGAATTAGCAAAATGTTTGTCTCACCAACCCTGCATTTTTCACCAAACCAGATTCAATCAAATACTTTTGCTCAGTTTAACAAGGAGTGAGGGAAAGAAATACAATCCAACAAGCATGAGAAAAAAAGACAATGGTACAAAGAAATGAAGGTAGTGTATGATGTGATTGACAGGACATAGTTAAGGCTTCTTTTGACCTGCGGCCTGGTAGATCAGTATTCGCCAGGGTGAAAAAAAAAAAACCCTGCTGCTTACACCATTTAAAAAAATAAAAAGCCAGCTGCTCTTTGAGCAGAGCTTGATCCTTTCAGTGCCTTTAACAGCACAGCATATATTCAGAGGAGGGGAATTCATGAGGCCCTTTGGACCTACACCATGGCATTACACAAAAATGCAAAACAGAACAATGGGTGGCCCCGGAGGTTCCATCTGGCTCCCCATTAACAAGGTTAAAGTAAAGTGGGTTTCCTTGGTTGTGACATATACCATTTGTACTTCAGATATTTTACATTTAAAGCAGGGCTGGGGATAGCACAATTGTAAATGTGCATAACAATAATGTTTGGCTTTAGGTAAACACATTCAGTGTTGATACACTTGAAAAAGATAGTTAATAGAAGTTTAAGATAATTTATAAGCATGTTGAGTGGCTTTGTGACTTTTTGCTGCTTTACAAAACTGTGAAAAACCTGTCAATCAATTAAAAGTAGGGTAAAAGCTTGTATGTCCAAAATGTTTTGGGGAGTCGGGGACATAAGAATTTTAGTGGTCCAGCTAACTTGCGGAATTACACTGCTCTACAGCCAAAATGCTTCTGAAATAAATGTAGTCAAACTTTACTAATTCTGGGTCACTGAGAATGAAAATGATGCTTAAAATTGTTGATTGTCTCTAGTTTTCAAGATATGCTATTGGGTCAGTATATACGACCCTTGACTTGGGAATGGCGGAGGATAAGTGAGTTATAAAGGGAAGGGAACTCAATTTAAACCAGAAATGACTAAAATACATCTTGGACTGGATCTATGAATAAATCTATGACTGGGTTTGGACAGTACTTGCTTTTTAGGCAAAGCAATGAATGATGCAATCTGAAGCTGGTATTGCGTCATACATGATATGAATTGCATCATGTTCTTCCTAGAAGTCATGGATGATGCAATCATAACGAAGCTTACATCACTCTGCTGAACAAATTGCCCTATATCAGCTCTAGAAATCATACAGTGTCGTGCGCTCTTATTTGTCAGTGTTTGATTTTGCAAAGGGACACATTTCTGTTTAGCCAAAGTGAGCAGAGATGCCTCGTACTTGTGTGAACAGTGCAGATAACTTCTGCTATGTTTGTGGTGAAGTGACTTTTGCATCATAAAAGCGCAGTATAACCACTATGGTTAAGAAAGCCTATCACCTTTATTTTGGTTGCAAAATTGGAGCTCAGGACAAGAGGTGGGCCCCACACATATGCTGCAACACTTGTGCAACAAATCTTCGCCAGTGGTTGAACAGGAAAAGGAAATCTATGCCTTTTGCAGTGCCAATGATTTGGAGAGAGCTAACAGATCATACCAGCAATTGTTACTGCTGCATGGTGCCTCCAGTTGGGAAAGATGTGTCAAAGAAGAAAAAGTGGACTGTGCGTTATCCAAACATTCCATCAGCTATACGCCCAGTACCCCACGGTTCCTGATGCACCAGAATCATTCTCACTTGAGTCAGACGAGGAAGAGGATGAAACTTCTGGTCCTGAACCATCAATGTCACAGGACCCACATTTTCTCCCATCTTCCTCCTCTGAACCACACCTCATAACACAAGGTGAACTGAATGACCTTGTCAGGGATTTGGAACTACGCAAGGGTAAGGCAGAGCTGTTGGGCTCCAGACTACAGCAGTGGACTCTCCTGGCAGGTGATGTTAAGGTTTCCATGTTCTGTGACCGTCAAAAGGATCTTGTCCCATTCTTCTTCATGGAAGGTGATCTTGTAGCCTGTAACAACATCGATGGTGTGATGGCAGTCCTCAACATCATTCACGATCCAGATGAGTGGAGACTGTTCATTGATTCATCGAAGACGAGTCTTAAAGCTGTTTTACTGCATAATGGCAATGTTTTGCGATCAATTCCAGTTGGTCATGCAGTCCATATGAAGGAAACCTATGACAACATGAAACAACTTTTGAGGTGCATAAACTATGACCAACATCAGTGGCAGCTTTGTGGCGATTTGAAGGTTGTTGCTCTCTTGCTTGGTCTGCAGACTGGATACACAAAGTACTGCTGTTTTCTCTGCGAATGGGATAGTCGTGCAAGAGATTCCCACTACATCAAGAAAGATTGGCCACTCCGACAGTCATTGGAGCCTGGGAGGAAAAGTGTTCAGCATCCACCACTTGTTGAATCAAGGAAGATTTTGTTACCACCCTTACACATCAAGCTGGGTCTGATGAAGAACTCTGTCAAGGCCATTGACAAAACACAAGCAGCTTTCAAGTACCTCCGTGGAAAATTTCCAAGGTTAAGTGAAGCCTAAGATAAAGGAAGGTGTCTTTGTTGGTCCTCAGATTCGTGAACTTTTCGAGATGATGCATTTGACCATACACTGCGTGGCAAGGAAAAGACGGCATGGAAAGCCTTCCAGTTAGTGGCAATAAATTTTATCGGCAACAACAAGGCAGACAGCTACAGGTTGTTGGTGGAAAACCTCCTCAAGGCATACAAAAGCCTTGGTTGCAACATGTCACTAAAGATAAGTTTTTTGCACTCTCATCTAGATTTTTTTCCACCGAACTGCGGAGTAGTGAGCGACGAGCACGGCGAGCGATTTCACCAGGACATTGCAACAATGGAGAAACGCTATCAGGGCAAATGGAGCCCATCAATGCTTGCAGACTAGTGCTGGACAGTGACAAGAGATGCTCCATTTAATGAATACAAGAGACAAGCCAAGAAGCGCCGAGTAGACACTGAATAGGACTAAACTATTACAGAATAGTTTTTTGCCTTTTGTTTCATAATCAGTTTTATTTATATAACCCTTTTGCTGATTTTTAAAGTGTTACATAAACAGGACAGGTGAAATATTATCATGTAAAGCAACCATAAACACATGAAAAGACCTAGGTTTACAATTTATGATTAAAACTCTACTATCTACACAATATCCATAGACATAAAATGTAAAAACTTAAATATCTTAGAAACAGTAGCCAATCAGTTGTGTTAATTGTCATATTTGAATTCAGCACATCAAAATACATAATAAATAGCACATTTTATCTCTGAAGCAGACGACTTCTCAAAAATTGTAGGCCAGTGATTAGGTAAGAGCCTGAGAAGTGCTAAACACTCTGCAATATTCATGGGGTGAGAACTTAGATTTGGATAGTAGTTTCAGGCTATAGGGGTTGAGGTAAATGGGGTTTTACTATACATGACAACGCGCTGATTATCCAGACCCTCCCTCCCAAAAAATACATAGCTGTTTAGATTGTTAGCTATCATAAATATTGATGGTCCAAAACCTGCCCAAAATGTACATATAAATAAACAAAATAATTAGATACTATTTTGAATAACTATTAAAACAAAATAATTATTTGAAGAACTGTACCATCATTAACTAATTAAGCCTCACACCGCACCATAAGCTTAATATATTACCCTTATTTCACAGAGCGAGACACTGAGGTAGAGAGATTAAGTAACTAGAATTATGCCATCCTGGTGGTGTTTCCTAAGCATAAATACGTATTATCTTGTGAAATACAAGGAAGTCATTTTTTTCTCAATATTAATAGGGGAAAGTTAGCCTTCCTCTCACATTCCATTTTTCATTTGACTCATCAACAATTGTTTTCAATTGCCCTTTCATGTAATGCTGAATCTTTGGACTCTAGTTATGTGTTTTTTCTGCTTGGTTAGATGGTGTCTTACAGCCGGGTGAGGCAAGGAAGGGATGGTTTGTGACTGTATTTGTAAAGTTCAGCATGTGTTACTCAAGATGTTCAGCATCTTGAAATGATTTCTAGCAGTTCTATATTGATCTCTAAAATATCATTGTGTTGTGGTATTAATTGATTTCAGAGTTAAGATCATAACTTTTCTAACTTTTGCGCTGGGTTAATTTAGTTAAGAAAACCTGGAGCACCCTTCCCTACAACTCCAACTGGACATCTATCCAGAGTCTGGCAGGATACACTTAGCTTGCTGTCTTGCTAATTTTCATGCACTTTAGCACAACAAGCCACGTGAATTACTAGCAACTTCCAGGAATTATGCTCTTTGCCTCTCAGGTTTAAAATTTTTAACAGGATCCTACCTATTAGTATTGTACATCCTTTTATTCAATCATTATTAATGCTATTGTATTCGTATTCTTATTGATACATGTTGATTGTGATAGTACTTTGACTTCTATGAGATAAAAATGTTTGTGCAATTAACACAATGGTAAAAGCATGTAGGTTGTTTGTGAGTTCAGTCAGGTTTTCCCTACTACTCCCATCATATTTATTGTGTGCTATGTTCTCTACTTTGGAAGGAATATGTTCTGTTATGATACCTCTATTGCATGAAAGGAAGGCAGAGAGAGAATTAATGTTATGGAGGTGATGATCGTGACTCTATAATTAAATTTGTGTTGAGTTTTACACTTGAAGATGGAATTCAACCTTTTTTTTAATCCATGAAAAATAGTACCCTCCCCAAAATTACAGTATACAATGTATACAATGAATTTTCTTGTAATGTACAAGTGTATCTGGAGTATGAATTAAGATTAATTTAAGTGTCCTTTAAGAAATTTAGCACTCCTTGTCACACGCTTTTAGTCCCAAATGATCTTAATAATGTAATAACACATATCTTCACACTTGCAGGCTAATTAAAACTCACTGAAATGGCATACCTTTGAAGAAATTAGGTTGTAATTAAGCAAAATTGTAAAAAAAATAATTTAATAACTAACCTTTATGATCATAGACCATAGCCAGGTCAATAGCTCAGGTCACTCTTAAGTGACATCAGAGGTAACAACCAATCCTGACCCTCTCCCCCATCCCCTGCTAATTTGTATGCTACAGTTCTGTGTAAGAAGTCAGAGTGAGAGTGACTGTACACATGTCAAGAGTTCTCGTTGGTAGATTACTTGGCCCCAGGTGTCCTTGTTTCTTAGTGATTCTCTGGTTGCCTGCTGGCTCCCATACTTTGCAAAGATCAGATCCACTGAAGCAAATCTTCTGCTGGACAAAGTGAGCACCTCTCCAAACTGCCTCAGTTATTACGCATCAAGCAGGAGTCATGAATTAAATTCCCTCTAAGCTGCGTGGCTGCACAGCAGCCTATTAAGCGCTGCACAGGCACTCAGGGCTGCGGCGGGGAGAGATGCCCCTCCCCCAGCCCTGGATCTGCCGTGGCCAGCGGAGAGGTGCCCCAGCCCCAACCCAGCCCCGGCCTGAAGCTGCCATGGTGGGGAGAGGCACCTCTCCCCCGCAGCCCAGGTGCTGCTGCAGGGAGAGAGAGCTGGGGGGAGTCCTCTCTCCCCACCGTAGCCCCAGGGCAGCCTGCAACCCAACCCCCTCATTCCTGGCCCCACTCCAGAGCCCACACCCCCAGCCGGAGCTCACAGCCCGACCCTCTGCCCCAGCCCTTACCCCCCCACACACACATTCCGAACCCCTCGGCCCCACTTCTGCCACATGAATTTTGTTATGTGCACCAATATGGAGGTGATGTGTCATCTGTTCCAAGCTCTTCACTAATTCATGCTTTATTAAGAAGTACAGGGAGTCAGTCTAGGCATGAATATTCTCTTTTCCCCTTATCCCGTCTCCAAGACAAACAAAAAAACACCATGCCATCTTTCCTGAAATAAAGAAAAGTATCATCCCACTCCTGCTAGGTCAGATAAAAGTCTGAACTGTCAAGGGACAGGTGCACCACATCAGAGAGGTACAACTCTGCTGCGACAGTACCCCTGGTGGGGCAGGAAGTGAGTCTGGCCCCACAAAGTGCCTGTTCCCAGTGGAGTTTCACAGTACTGCTCATGCCCTATCGCAGGATACCAGCTGGGGAGTGCTTCCATCAGGCCCCATCCACTAGATTCTCAAAGGACCCTGAAGGTAGAGTTACACTGCAATAAAACACCCATGGCTGGCCTGTGTCAGCTGACTTGGGCTTGGGCTGCGGGGTTATAAAATTGCAGGGAACACCTTTGGGCTTAGGCTGGAGCCTGGGCTCGAGAACCCAAGGAGGGGAAAGGGTCTGAGAGTCCAAGCCCAGACATCTACACTGCATTTTATAGCCCCTCAGCCCATGCCCTGTGAGCCCAAGTCAGCTGACACAGGGAAGCCACTGGTGTTTTATTGCAGTAAACACATAATTAAAGCTCCATTCAGTCCCCTGCCGGTGCAGGTAATGGGTTCATTCTTTCCTTTGCTGGTACCTCCATCTCTCTCTCTCTCTCTTTTTAAAGGGAATTTTTAATCCCCCTCTTTTCATTATATGGCATCAAAGAGGTTGGGAGCCAGGGGAGAAGGAGGCAGGTGTGGTGACATTGTATGACAAAGATGGAGGAATAAGCAAAGGCTGGAAACAAAAGGTAATCTGCAGTTTAGTAAACAATACAATTGCTGGGTTTTTTCTGATATCTCTAAAACAACTCATAATTGATACTAAAAAGTATTAACTATCATCTGAATTCTCTTTATTGGGTTTCCAGACCTCAGTACTAAACTTCTCACTAAACTTTGTTTAATTAAAAATGAAAAATCACAGATTTTATACTCTGATAACACAGACCTTTTTTGTACTGTCTCAGTTTAATAATTTAAAGAAAAACTAATTTCTTGCAGGACAAGAACTGAATTCAGATGTTGAAATCCAAATCCCTAATCTATCTTTGCTTTCTGGATATCAATATCATCTTGCGATTCCTTATTCTCCTGTAAAAATCTCTTTTTGGGTTTATTTTGGGTTTCTGTTATGCCAAGAATTTGTAAGCAGGCTTGATAAATGGAAGCTAAAAGAGGCTCATTATTTCTTTCTATATTTAGTGGTGTTGTCTCTATGGTGTTGATTTCTTCAGATTTTTGGTAGGACTTAAATTTATTTTAAAAGGTGTATCTTACATGTGATTGATTTGTTCAGCTCCTGCTTTTTTTCATTTGAAATAATATTTTTAATTATATTAAACCCTCAAAAATAAATGTGGGGAAGAAATCCCCTATGTCAATCCTCTCGCTGCAGTTAGTGGCTCACTGCCTCTGGCGCTGTCTTAGACCACCACAGTTTATGCTCTAGGAAGTCATAGAACCTAGTCAGTATTCATGCAGCAGCCAACTGTGCCATCTCCACGGTTGTGGGGGTCAAAGTCACACTCTCATTAGCTTGCCACTAAGAAGAGTGGAGACCACCCCAGGAGACCCTACCACCACTACCCAGCCCAAGTGGCATTCTCAAGGGACTAGGTTCACAAGGGGGACTTAGATACTCAGCTGCCATTTTGGGGGCCTACGTCCAACATTGAGGCACCACTGGCATTCACAAACCCCTACTCAAATCCTGCCTAACCCTTTACGTGCCTAAATTTCCACCAGTAAAGTCCCTGTGTTACTTGCATGCTCAGAGGCTAAGAACATGTCTACAGGATCAGATCTCACACAAAACACAGGTGATGGGGCCAGTGCCTGTCCCCTTTATCCAGCAACCCAGTGGTTCGCGCACTCGCCCAACATAAAGGAGACTTGGGTTCAAATCTTCACCCTGCCTGAGGTAGAGCAGGTACTTAACCCCAGGTCTCCAACCTCCCAGGTAGGTGTGCTAACTCTCTCCTGTTGAAGCTGTTCTACTTTCTATGAAATTCTTAAATATTCCTTGCAGCAGGGACTGAACCTGGGTCTCCCGAGTCATTCTCTTTGGCCCAATGAATATTTAATTATGCAACAGGATAGAAGAGAGGCCAACCTCAAAATACCCTACAGAACAGTGGTTAGGGCACTCACCACCACTGTTTTTCTTGAAAAAGGGCAGACCTGGCTTAGACGCCTGCCTATAGGCTGTGAATCCCAGGCGGAGATAGATGTCTACCTACCTCTCTTTGAAGGGTAGGGCTTAGCCCACACACCCATCCTGGCATTTCCTACTGGCTAGTTCAGGCAGCTCCCCATTTAGCTTGCTGGCTTTTGTGAATTTCATTCTTAGGGCACGGCTACACTTGCAGATGTAGAGTGCTGTGAGTTAAACCAGCCCTTGGAGAGCGCAGTATGGAAAGCGCTGCAGTCTGTATACACTGACAACTGCAGCAGCATTGGGAGTGGTGCATTATGGGCAGCTATCCCACAGAGCACCTCTTCCCATTCTGGCGCTGTGGCTTGTGGGAAGGGGGCAGGGGGGTGGGGCATCCTGGGTCCTGTACCAACGCCCCGTGATGCATCACTTCACATCCCAGCAATCCCTGTGCTTCCATCCACATTTGGCGCCATCTTTCAACGTTTTTTGCACTGCGCGCTCTGTCTTCCCTTTCAGTCTGTGGGAATGGATCCCGAAGTGCTGATGGGTCCCTCCAGCACGTCATGTTTGGCAGTCGAGTTACTCCTTAAGCTACAAACTGACAGTGAGGAGTCCGATGATGATATCAACTCTCATAATGCATATAACACGAGATTGCTTGTGGCATTCATGGACATGCTCACCACCGTGGAACACCGCTTCTGAGCCCGGGAATCAAGCACTGAGTGGTGGGATCACATCATCCTGCAAGTCTGGGATGACGAGCAGTGGCTGCAGAACTTTCGGATGAGAAAAGCCACTTTCATGGGACTGTGTGAGGAGCTTGCTCCGATCCTGCAGCACAAGGACACAAGATTGAGAGCTGCCCTGCCAGTGGAGAAGCGGGTGGCTATTGCAATCTGGAAGCTGACAACTCCAGACAGCTACTGATCAGTCGCTAACCAGTTTGGAGTGGGGAAAAAAGGTGGAATTGTGTTGATGCAAATTTGCAGGGCCATTAATCGCATCCTGCTCAGAAAAAATGTGACTCTGGGTAACGTGCATGACGTGGCTGGCTTTGCACAAATGGGTTTCCCTAACTGCGGAGGGGAAGCTGCAAGCCGGGACTTTTTTCCCAGACCAGAGATCACTGTAGGGGAAGTCGAAATGCCCATTGTGATCCTTGGAGACCTTGCTTACTCTTTAATGCCGTGGCTCATGAAACCCTACACAGGGTGCCTTGACAGCAGCAAGGAGTGGTTCAACATCAGGTGCAGAATGACTGTGGGGCGTGCTTTTGGCTGTTTAAAGGGCCGCTGGCGCTCTCTGTATGGGAAGCCGGACCTGGCCAATGACAACATCCCTGCTGTTATATCCACATGATGTACCCTCCATAACATTTGATCCATTCACTCAGGCATGGATCACGGAGGTTCAACACCTGGAGGCTGAATTTGAACAGCCAGAGAGCAGGGCTATTAGAGGGGCCTAGCGCGGGGCTGTAAGGATTAGGGATGCCTTGAGGGAGCAATTTGAGGCTGAAAACCACCAGTAATGTTTGGTGCCCTGCACGGGAGTGAAGTGCAGTGGTTCCAATGTTAGTAGGTATCTGCACTTGCTGCACTGACTTGCAGTGCCTGTTGCTTTCCTGGGCTAAGGAATTTTTTACTTAATGCAATAATAAAGAATGTTTTCAAAGCCAAAAAAGCCATTTATTTAAAATAAAATCCATTTATTGAAAAGAAACACAACTGCTTAGGAAACAGAAAGGGCAAGGGGGTGGGGTGGGGAACGGTTCCGTCACAGATTTGTGTATGTCCTGTTCTCATACTTAGCCTTCCTGTCTGGAGTGCTGTGCAATGAGTGCTGCACTTCAGGCTGGCTAAAATGCATGATGATGGGGGTTGAGTGCAGTGGGTAAGGGTCGTAGTTTGCAGGGTGGTGAAGCTACAGGTATTGGAGGCAGCTGGTGGCGATAAGAACCCGGATGTTGGGGAAAGTGGGTTGGAGGTGACATGGGGGCACAAGGGAAAGAGTTTTGGGACAAGGGCTGCCGGGGGAGGGGAGCGGAAGTGCTCCGCCTGCATGGCTACGAGCGCCTGGATCGAGTCCGCTTGGCACTCCATAATGCTTAGCAGCCACTCCGTGCTTTGTTGCCGGCACTCCGCATTCTGCTGGCGGATCCTCCTTTCACTCTCCCTCCCCTCCTCCGCTTTTTGATTTTCATTTTCATTTGATTTTCATGACTTCATGCAGCATGTCTTCTTTGCTTTTACATGGCCTCTTCCTAATTCTTTGGAGTCTTTCGGCCGGTGATAACACGGATGGCTGAGATCTCAAGGTTGCATCTGTAAAGACAAAATGCAACACTTAACAGAGGTAAGTTCACACCAGACAGAGCAATGATTCGCCCATACTTAAAGACAAGCACAGTCTAACAATAGCAGAATTTGCCAGTCCCAAAGTTAGCGCACATAACCCACAGGAGCTCCAAAATGGTGAGTAAGCACAGAGTCGAGGGGGACTGATTGTTTCACGGCCAAACTGTCCTCTTGGATTCTGTGCCTTGGGGAGAGCCAACAGCTGCAGGGGGCCCCTATACTGAACACTGTCCCCATATTTTCCATGGGAGTTCATCCTGGAAGATATCTCGTTGCTGACGGTGACCTGGGAAGCAAGAGAGGGTCTTCCACGACAATGTGTAGCTTCTGCCCTGGCTCATATGCAGCTTGGCTGTGTGCAGCAATGGTCCCCCCGCCCCTCACGGCACAGTGGCATGGACATGTTAGCTTGACTGGGACAAGGAGCACAGTAACTCTGCCAAGGAACCTGCGCAAGCACATTGCCCAGGTTCTGCATGAGACCTTTGAAGAGATCCCTGAGGCCGATTACTGCGATGTGAGAGAACACATCAACGCCCTATTCCACATCTAGGCATGCATGCAGCCCTAACCCTCCTCACCCCAAGAGCCCGCACCGAACAACTTCCTTCCCAAAATAAAAGCCGGGTATTGAGCACGTCCTCTGGTGTTTGTCCTTCCCCAAGCACCGGCTGCTACAACTGGCTATCTTCCTCCTGGCTTGAGAACAGTTCCTGGCTGCATGCATCTAGGGATGCCAGGGTGTCTTCCTCCTCCTTAGCACCCTCGCTCCCGCTTTCCTCCTCTTCTTCCTCCTCCTCCTGCTTGTTGAACTGGGCTCTGAAGTGTCCATGGTGTTACTTGGAGTGGAGGTGGGGTCACCCCCCCAGTACTGCGTCCAGCTCTTTGTAGAAACGGCAGGTCGTGGGGGCAGCACCAGAACAGAGTGGCTGTTTGCCTTGCGGGCTTTGTGGTAGGCATTCCACAGCTCCTTCATTTTAACCGTGCACTGCAGTGCATCCCGGTCATGGCCCCTTTCCATCATGTCCCTTGATATCTGCCCAAAGGTATCATAATTCCTATGGCTGGAGTGCAGCTGGGACTGGACAGCTTCCTCCCCCCAAACAGTGATGAGGTCCAGCACCTCGCCATTGCTCCATACTGGGGATCGCCTGGCGCGTGGAGGCATAGTCACCTGGAAAGATGTACTGAGAGCACGCCACACCTTGCTGAGCAAACAGAAGGGGATTTTCAAAATTCCCAGATAATTTATAGGGCGGGTCTGACGGTTGGTCACCTGAGGGCAGGGCAGTAGAATTCAAACTGATGACCAGAGTGGCTAGAACAGGCATTGTGGGACACTTCTGGAGGCCGATCAGAGCGCATTAACAGGCCAGGGTGTCCACACAGGCTCTGTGGTGCTCCAGCCAGGGTGCACCAAGCGTTATGCCTCTCATGGAGGTGGATTACCAGGAGCGCTCCAGCCGCGGAGTCAGAGCGCTCTATGTGCCTGGCCAGAGTGGACGCGTCATGAGTTAGAGCGCACGGGGCTGCTTTAATGCACTCTAACTCGCAAGTGTAGCCATGCCCTTAGGCACCTAACTTCCCAGGCATTGTATTGGAGCCTGGGAACCTAACTCTGAGCTGTGGATTGCACAAGGCATTAGGATGCCTAAAAGTTAAGTGGTGCAGTGTCTTGGGAACCTTACCCAAAGTGTTCAATGTGTGAGAGGAAACTAGTATTGAAAACTAACCAAAGCAATCTGCTGCTGGCCTTAAAGCTGTTCTGGCTTAGGCTGTTGCAAGATAAAGGAAGATAGAGACTGTGTTTCAGTCTTCCAGTTTTCATTTTTCATGCTTCCCTTCCATTCCTTGTTGAAGGGAAGAGGGAAGGAAAAGAGATTTTATATGTTTGTTTGTTTGTTTTAAAAGGGAAAATAAAAAAAATCCTCCTATAGGAGGAAAATTGCCAAACATTTTTTAAAAACTGGCTCTGACACATTCCCCCTTGTGTTAGGCCTATACATGCTACAGCTGCAGCTATGCCACTGTAGTGTAGACACTTGCTGCGGTGATGGGAGGGGTTTTTCTGGCACTGTAGTAAATCCGTGTCCTTGAGAAGTGGTAGCTAGGTTGACAGAAGAATTTTTCCATCAGCCTAGTACTGTCTGCACCAGACTTAGGTCAGCTTAACTACGTCTCTCAAGGGTGTGTGAATTTTTCACACCCCTGAATGACATAGCTAGGTGTAAAACAGGACTTCTTAGCCATGTAAAGGGAAGTGAATCTACTGTTTTTCCCATCTATCTGTGACTCACAACCTGGTGTTCAGCCAGCTGCTAGATGGTCATAACAAGGAAAATGCCTCAGCTTAGCAAATGTGTTATTCTTTCTCCAGCTCAGCATGTGCTCCATGCCAGTTCCACATCTACCTCTCTTTCTCTTAAGTACTTACTACAGAAACGGGGGCTGTATATCTGAGCTCCTCATAATCGTAAATGTATTTATTTAATTTATTCCTGGGAGGTAGGGAAGTCTATTATTCCCCTTTCACAGACAGGAAATAAAGGTACACAGAGGCTAAGGGTTAGATTCACAAAGGAACTTAGGCCCCTCAGCCCAACAGTTAGGTGCCACTGACATTCACAAAACCAGTGCTTAGCTACCACCTAACCTCACGGGTGCCTAAATCCCCATAGGTGCATAATGTGGGATTTCAGTGGGAATTAGGTACCTAAATACCTGTGTGAATCCTACCCCTTAAGTTTCTGCCAGTTGGTATGTGCAAAGCCACCTGAGTCCCAATGCTGCTCGGATCTACCTCATCCCTAAGTCTCAGTGCTATTCTCAAACTAGGCGATCTTGCCTGTGGTGGCTGATCTGGTAGGTGTGCTCAGAGCACCCCTACCCCATGCAAAAGAAAGCCAAGGACAGGTCAGGAGTTTTCGGGCTGGTTGGCATGCGTACACCCAGGAATACTCAATAGCCCAGTGGTTAGGCACTCACCTAAGATGTGGGAGACCCAGGTTTGAATCGCAGCAATTCTGCCTGATTTGGAGCAGGAGTGACACACAGCAAGTCTGTGACAGGGCAGAGACTTAAACCAGGCTTTTTGCGTCCTAGGTTAGTGTCCTAACTAATTGGACCAGGTTTCTCAATCCTGCATCTTCTGGCTGGACTACTGTAAAGAGGGCATTCCCTCTCAACATAGCACAACCTCTGTAGCATTCCGTGAGCCTACAAACTGCATTGTCACTACAGGGGAACCTCCGACAATGGTTTCCAGCTGCTTCCACTGAAAATACCCACAAACTAATCCTCTAGAATCAGTTTGAGCAGACTATCATCTGTTTTTCAGGTCCAGTTCTCTGAAGGTTCCCCACATTCTCTCCCCACCCTAATTAGCACCTCTGTTGCCACCTTTCAGCCTATCATGAACCATAAGCCAGTTCCCTAAAGTTAAGTTCCTGTCTTTTCACCCCGTCCTCCACTTGCCCCAGGCCCATAGGGTGGGAAAGATCAGACTTCTCCGAAGGGAAATTCGTGGATTCTCTGGCCCTCATGCAGGAGTCTGAGCCTGAGGGCAACCTTCCTCCATTCTCTGGCTATCTGGAATCAATTATTTTCAGGTGTCTCATTTGTTTAGGGGTAGAATTACCTAAGGAGGAGGATCAAAGACACATACTTCGACAAGCCTCGGCTCAAGGCTTTCAGCCTTTGCCCATGTACAAAGCCTTCCTGGATATCAAGAATGAGGCCAGTTTATTACACATTCAGCATGTCAGATTCCCACTTAGTATCCAGCATCTTCCAGTGAGACAAACACATATGTTGTTCTAGTCCCTGTGGTGAAGGCCTGATAGCATAGCTCTTAAATCAAAGACCACCTTCCTGACATATTTAAATGGAGGCCCCTTTTAAACAGCACAGCAATGCATGCTAAAATTCCCCTCCTAAGAGCATATGAAGATGTTGACCATGGATAAAATATTCAGAAGCACCTAAGTGACCTATGAGCCTGAGTTCCTTTTCAGAAGTGACTTAGGGACAGGTTTTTAAAGGTATTTAGGCATCCTGCCATCCATTGGGATGTTCAGCTATGAATTAGGCCCTGAGGCATGAACGACTTAGGAGAAGGTTGAGGAGAAGAGAGGTGTCTAAGCAGCTGACCTGTCGCTCCTGGCTGACGGGGCAGAGATAGGCACCTCCCTCCACTCAGGATCCTCAACAACAAACCCTCTCCTGGAGTTAGGCAACTAAGCCAGGTCCACTGCTTCAGTAGCCCATATCCTAGCAGCCAAATCTCTCTCTCTCTCCTGCTCACGCACCCCCTACGTTTCCCTGGGCCTGGCTGTCTTTTGTGCAGGGGCTCTGCTGTCCCTCCACCGGTCAGTGGCTTGCACCCAGCCCTCTTGCTGCAGGGCCTGGCAGGTAAGAGGAGTTAGGCATGCACAGATCATGCCTATGGGATCAGGCCCTGCTGGTGAGATGGAGTTCCCCCACCTAATTTGAGAATCCCTCTCAGGCCTCCAGCGCTTCAGCTTTAGCTAAGGCTCCGAGCAGATTGGGGCAGCATCAGCGCTTAGCTGGCTTTGCAAATACCCACCAGCAGTAGCTTATGTGCCATGGGCACTTAGGCACTTGCGGAGTTAGGCAGCAGCTTAGTGGTAGTTTTGAAAATGCCAGTGGTGCTTAAATGATGGACTTAGATGCCTAACAACGCAGATAGGTGCTTTTGAGGATCTGGGCCTTAGGAGTTAAATCCTATTAACTTTCAATGGGAATTAGGCTCCTAAAATGTTACCCCATGCCTCTTAAGATTGAAATGGACACTAGCTTCATGGTCAATTTGGTGAAGATAGACCTGAACCAGTTCTCTGTTCTCACCTTCTCAAACCTAGACTAGAGGCACAAAGTATGAATAAGCAGGAGAGATTGTCAACCATTGACAGGCGTGTCATTTCTGAAAGTTCTACGATTAGCAACGCTAATCTCATTCACAGCATCAGCAAGAGGGTGATTCTGTGAAGCAGCAGAGGTAGCTGTGATCTAATGCTCAGTTCGCCAGTGTGTACCTATGTCCATAGGCTCTGAGGTTTTCTTTTCCCACGGGTGGTCCACCCTCACTCTGCTCCTCCCCCAAGGCCCCGCCCTCACTCCGCTTCTTCCTGCCCTGCTCCCCCCCTGTCCCCGAGGCCCCCGGTTCACTCACTGCTCTCCGCCCTCCCCCAAACTCCTCCCCCCAGCTGCCAAACAGCTGTTTGATGGCGCCTCTAGTTAGCTAATTGTGGACGCCGCCAAACAGCTGACTGGGGATGCAGCCAAGCAGCTGTGGCAGGTGGGTGCTAAGCACCCACTATTTTTGGAGCACCCATGGAGTCAGCGCCTATCCCTATATCGGTTTCTTTTTGTTATCTAGCTGGAAGTGAAAATCAGAGTATATAACTTTTGATTCCCAGAGCTTGTACACATGGTGGGTCAGAGATTCAGGAAACTGTAACCTATTCCACTCCCTCAAAGTAAAAAGAAAAAATAATCAGAAATATTAAATTAAGCAGGAATTGAGTCTAACAGATTCTTCCATCTTTCCTGAGTGGATGCACAAAAGCCAGGCCTCTTTCCCTTATGAGTATGTCCTACTGTGGTGCTTCATTGCAGATTAAAAAGTCATCAAGCACGGGAATCATTCACACAGTGAACATTTCTATCTGTCTGGCAGCTTATATGGCCCTCATCGTCAGAATATCTGAGCATCTTGCATATTAATGAATTTTTCCTGACATCATACTTGGCAGGCAGGAAAATATTGTTATCCCAGTTTTGCAGATAGGGAACTGAAACAGAGAGCAATGAAGTAACTTGCTCATAGTGACATCGGAAATCAGTGGCAAAGCCAGGAGTTGAACTCACATCTTCGAAATCCCAGTACAGCAATGCTTTAACCACAAGGCCATCATCTCAATCTTAGTACTTATTTTGTGGATGAGATTTTTTTGGATTTGTGCTCCTAAATCACCTAAGTGCTCTTGGAAATCTCACCCTATAACTTCAGTAGCTTCTTCACATGTACATGCTTACCATAACCACACTGCATATGCACACACACACACATCACACACACACACACACACACACACACACACACACACACACACAAATTCACAGGCTGGATCAGATTCATCGCCAGCAGCTGGCGGGTTTACACGAAGGATGTATTTGGCCCCTAGAGCCTTAAAATTCCACCTATCCTGCAGAGGATTGTCTTCCCTGCAGAATGAATGCCACTGAACAGCCGTGTTCCAGTTATTGTTAGGTAGGAGTTTTAGCAGGGCCGCCCTTACCAAAGTACGCAGCTGCGTAGGGCACCAGGAAATTTGGGGCACCAAATTTCCTGGTGCCCTGCACAGCTGTGTGCTGCTCCAGTCCCTGCTCTGCCCCTTCCCCAGGGCCCCCACTCCTCTGAGGAGTGCAGCAGGGCCAGGCCTGCACTCACCGGCAGCGGGAATGCAGCAACTCAGCCCCAGATGCACAGCCGGTGAGTGCCTGGGGGTGGTTCCCCCTGCCCCCCAAGCCAGCCCCCCCGCCGTGGAGGCCTGAGGCCCGTCTACCCCACTCCTGCCCCGCAGAGGCCTGGGGCCCAACCCCCCCCCCCCCCACACACAGAGGCCTGGGGCCAGCCCCCCAGCTTCCTCCCCGCTGTGGGGGTGCTGCATAGGGCCCCAGAACAGCTAGGGACGGCCCTGAGTTTTAGCAAGGGGAGGTTGGTTGGGTGGCTGTCATTTAGGGACTCCCCCTTCCCTGTAGCCCACGTGGGATGTTAAGGCTCCAGGAGTTCAGTCATTAACCACTTTATTGTGCTCTGAGACCGTTTGCAAAATATTTGGCTTAGGACTTGTAACTAAGACATAGTTGAAGCCTGAAAAGTTGATCAAAACATACTGATGGCTTGTTTTGTTTTGTGCACTACGCATAGCCATATAGATGCTACTTATTATAGTTTTCAGGCCAAACACTTTGTTAGCATCCAAGACTTCAGCCAGTGGGCATTCACTTTGATCACAATGGGATCCTCTTATCTGGATCTTTCCCGGCTTTCAAACATCTATGGCTGATATCTTATCTAAATCTTCTGATGCACAGTTCATCAGTCATGCCAGGAAAATTGATCCTTGGCCTATAAACACTCTGACTTTCTGAATCTCTGGTGCTGTTTCTTTCTTTCTTACTTCCTTGCCGAATCCTAAAGGCTGACCCTGTGCTAGCAAACAGAACTAAACTCTTCAGTCCTGTGCACTGGCACTTTTTCTTCCTAACTTGGGATTCATGCTACGTTTTGCACTTGTGTTACATCAATTAAACTGAACAATTAGTTTTACAATTAGTGTAATATGTTTTAAAAGCATTTGTATAGGAGGAGCCAAATTCTACTCTGTTACATTAATAATGTAAATGCAGATTAACCCCACTGCAGTGCAACCAGTGGAATTACTCTGGATTTACACCCGTGTAACTAAGCACAGAATTTGGACCTGTAAGCAACATGTTTCCTGAATGATATAATAGTTTTCAAAAACATTTTCTTTTATTTACATTTTTTCTGCCATTTTACTGGTGTGAGAACAAGAAAATATTACTTATAGCCACACAAGCATAGTCACAATTAACGTGCTAGAATGTTCTCTTTCACAGCATCTGACACATTTCTTTTAGTAACTGTTGGTAATTAAGATTAATTTTAACCCACACACAGTATCAACAGAATTTAGAGAAAGATATATGAAACCCAGACCTGTGTGTGTAAGCTTCTCTTTCCAGGAGATTAGTAATCCTATGGCCAAGCTAAGAAAAAATACAAAAACCCCCTTGCTTCAGTAATTGTAAGGGGCTATATTGTTGCAATCCTCTTGAGCACTTAAAAAACAGAACTTAGGTACACAGTTTGATTTCCCACTTCCCATGTAAGGATTTAGACATGCAGGTCAAATATAAAGGTGGTGTCTCTAAAGCTGTAAGAAAGTTTGTAGGGGTTTTGGGCTACAAAATTGTGCTCACGGTGTTAAAGTTGCAGTTTTGGTGTGGTCAGTTCAAGTATCATACTCTACCTGCAGGGCAGGGCAGGGCAGGGCAGGGGTGTGTGTGTGTGTGCAGAACCTAAGCTGTTTTTTGTAACTGCCTAGATGTCAAATTGGCAGCAGGGTCCTTTTCCTTGCAACTGGGGTTGGATATGCCCTCCGCGCCCCCCCCCCCCCCCGCCGCCAATCCCTCGGGGGGTCTGCGCCCTAGAGCTGCCCCAGCTCAGAGACCCCTGGTGGGGCTGGCACCAGCAAGGCTCCCCTGTCCCAGCCTTGTGCCCTATGGGAGGCACAAACTCAAGCCCCACTCATCAGCCGTTATGGAAGCCAAAGTCCTTGAGGTCGTGCAGGAGATACTGCCGCTCCATGAGCCTGGCCTGTGCCACCTGGTGGAGGGTCAAGTCCAGGCAGCGGTGCTTAGCATGGAGCCAGGGTAGCGAGCAGGGCAAGCCCCCTGAGGAGCCTGGCCCCATCTACATCTACCAGTCTCCCCCTTCCCCTCCCAACCACATGCACTGAATTGCTATGCCACTTCATTGAAATATGACTGGCCTTCCCTCTGTCATGACAGAGAGGCAGCAGACCAAAGTTCTGTGAGTGGTGTTGCAAAGGAGTTGCAGTGAGCATGGGAAGTTTAATAAGCATTTGAAATTTCTTACAGCCTTCCGTATCTCCCTATATATGGAGCATCCATATGACAACATCAGCTCTCTCATACAAATTGAGGGTGGATAGCCAGAACTTTGAGGTAGGCACATGTAGATCAACATCTTTGCAGTTTGGTGTGCCTCAGACTTTGAATACCCAGTGAGATTTCCATAGCCAGCTAGGATTTGAAAATTAATGGGAGATGTGTGTCTAACTTGCCTAGATTGTTTTAAAAACTTCACCATGTGGGCCTGATTTTCAGAGATGCCGAGCACCCACAGTTCCTACTGAAGTAGGCCTTTTATGTACACAAGAACCCATCTTGTCAGAGAATCCGGACAAAGAAAAAACTAGCTGGGACAAAACCCTGAATATAAGATATACAGCAGAAGTTACTCACTTCACCCCTATTGCCTGTTGGAGGGCCCCTAGCAAGTTTGGATTAGCAGGAAAGACTCCAGAAAGGAGGAATTGATACTCTAGCATTTAAGACCCAATTGTGCTCCTTCCCCCATGCACCCCCAAGTTACCATATAACACACCCTCATCATGCCCTAAATGTTGGGGTTTCTGTGTTTTGACTTAAAATTCTGGACATTTTCAATGTTCAAATTTTTCCTGGAAATGTTGAAAGCTTTAGAAAAAATGTCACTAAATATTTAGTTTAATCATTTTTTCAATGCTACACTGTGACTTTATGGAACAGCTAGTCCATTGTGAACTTTTAAGGGGTACAAATCTGGAGAACTGCATTAAAAATAGACTGCTTCTTAGTAAACAGGTATGCAGATTTTCATTACTGGTAAAGTGTGGCTACTGCATGCCTGATCACTCATAAGTCTTTAGGCATCAGGATCATTGAATACATGATCTTACAGATATTATTTCAAGGAAAACCAACCACCTATCAGTTCCAGGAGCTATGGAATGAACCCCTCTATAGATAACTGACTCAACCTCACAATGCTGAACATGCCAGGCTATACCAGTTCTTACATTTCTTAAGAATGAAATGAAGCTATGAATTATTGGCCAATCCTGCAACCCTTAACCGCATGAGTAGCCTTTACTTACACAAATTCCATTCACCGAATGCTGTAAGACAGCTTATATGAGAAAGTGTTACAAGAGCAGGCACTATTTATGCAATAGTCCCATTACCAAACATTCATAATAATTTTGGTTTTGGGTGTCAAATTTATATGACATATGAAAGCAGATGAGCTTAAAGCAGGTGTTCAAACATGCCAAATAAGTGTGAGGGTTTCCCTACAACTTTATTTTACACCAGCATATAGTACATTTCATATATATGTGTGTATACCCATGTTGATTCCAGAACAGTTGTTAGGGCAGATGCAGCCCAGCCCTCTTCCCACCCACTACCACTACCGTTGCTCTAGCAACTTCCAGGTATTCCCAGTGCATTGTGGGCTGGGCTGTAGATTAGAATGTTCATGTCCATTTCTGATTGTGGCATGCTGCCAAAATTTTGATGACAACAAAAGTAGCAGAAGGGAAATGGCAATTTTTAACAGTTTATAGCTCAGCTAAATCTGAAAGGAATTTCATGGGATAAGCAAAAGGCATGTGTCTAGCCTTGGGGGCGTTCAGCTTGTTGAATATCAAAAGTCTGCTGCAAACAAAGTAGGTGTTAGAGCTACCGGTTCCCCCTACAACAAATGAAAGAGCGAGTGTCTCATAGTATGGTGTACCTTGCAATGTACCTCAATACACCGAGTACTCGCTATAAAACATATTTGAGATCTATGCTAATGCCTTCTAAGGAGAATAGGCAAAATCCTGATGTGGTATGAGAGGTTCAATTCTCTTGCAATTCTATAGGACAATTTCTGTGTAAAGTCTGGTAATTAGTATTGTAAATGACATGCTGCATGTAAATTTGTCAGAAAATAGATGTAATTGCTAAGCTAGCATCTGTGACATATATACATTACTGGCACTGAATTGGTATTCAGTGAGTGTGCAAAATGAGTGCAATTACATGTCAAGGGAACAAAAAGGGGTATTATGTTTTACTTATGCGCTCATGTTGTTTTCTTGCTATTCCTTCCTTCCTCTGCCTTTGCACCTCCACTGAATGCCAAATCAATGTGATTTACACTGCTTTTCATTCACACCTATTTACTGATCAGCTTACATGAGGTAGGTGTGTTCCAACATCCTGTAGGCCACTGCAGAATTTGCTCCTATGTAACTAACACCTGGACTACAGTACGAAGTTTGGTCAATGTAAGTCACCTTGCGTCAACCTAGTTGTGCGTGTCTCTACACTCAAAATTGTCTTCTGCTGATGTAAATATCACCACCGCCTCCCAGAACAGCACTGAGCCGTGGCTGACCTACTGTGGTCAATACTGTGCAGCACACATACCATGTGACCTATGTCAATCCTAACAGTCCTCTAGCAGCTATCCCACAATGCCTACACTGACCGCTCTGGTCAAAACTGTGAACTTCACTGCTCAAAAGTTATGGAGACCAGAAGCAAACTGCCATTTTAAAAAATCCATGTATTTTTGAAATGCGTTTTCCTGATTGCCCAGCCTGGTGAGCACCCCTAGCAGCTCACCTTTGTTGTGTGCAAATGACCTTGCTGGCTACATGCTCCAGCCATGCTCCTGCTTTGTGGTGTTGGATCTCCTGGGCCTGTGGGGGGAAGAGGCTGTGCTGGCACAGCTATGGAGCAGCTATAAGTGGATTGCACAGGAGATGCAGGTGAAGGGGTATGACAGGGATCAGCAGACTTGCTGCATGGAAGCGAAAGAACTGCTTCGGGCATACCGGAAGGCCAGGGAGGCCAACAGTTGATCTGGTGCTGAGCCTCAGCCTTGCCGCTTTTACAGTGAGCTGCATGCCATGCTTGGCAGAGCCCCACCAACCCTACAGAGCACTATGGATACCTCCCAGAGCCTGAAACACAGACCCCTGCCATGAACAGTGGAGAGGAGAAGGAAGATGGCGGTCATGTGATCATGGGGTCCAGCTATGCTGCAAGCTAGGATCTGTTCAAGACTCCACCACAATCCAGTCAGTTCTGTCAACTGAACACAGGCGAGCCAGATGCAGGGGAAGGAACCTCGGGTAAGTGTGTGAATGCATTTCCCATTGCATTACAATGTTTATATGTACAGATGGCACCTGACCCCTACATAGCTGGACACAAGTATAGACTTTTCATTAAGTTCCTTGTACTAGAAAAGGTGGCAGTACAAGACAGGGAGTGTTGTTATCTACTTTTCATTCCCCTGTACAGTTAGGCGGGGGGGGGGGGGGGGGGGGGGGGGGGGGGGGGCATGTGGCAAGGATGTCCCCTGAATCCTCCTGAGAGATCTCAATGAAACTTCCACGGAGATGCTCTGGAATCTTCTCCCAAAGGTTTCTAGGGATGACAGCCTTATAGCTTCTTCCACAGTAGGATACTTTCCCAGGTCAGTCCACAATGACTTCAGCAGGAACCATTGCAGGAAACAGGCTGGCAGCATACAGGCTCAGGCGACTTCGGGATGCCAGCGGCAGCTGTGCTCTCTGTGTTTTCGTTACCCTCAGGAACAAGATATCAGCTAAAATCACCACCACCTGTGGAAAATAGTGCCAATGCTCCATGCCATTACCCTGCACTCATCCATGGAAATAGGGGATGAAATGGTATTGCTTCATGCAAGAGAAAAGTGTTCTGAAATTTAACTTTCGCTTTCCGTTGTGACTGTACGGACAATGGTATCTCAGTGTGTTTGGTCTATAGCTGCTGCCATGGAATGCCTGAACACGATAAGGAAGAGAAAGAAGAGGAGACAGCCAAGAAGATATGTTCAGTGAGATCCCCCCCTGCAAGCCGGTGCTGCATTGGACCATGAACAGAAAGACTTGGAGGGTGAACATTGCAGAAGAAGGAAAGAGCAGACAAGAGAAAGTCCCAGCAGGAAAAGGAGAGGGAGATGCACCAGGACATAATGGGGCTTCTCTGGCAACAAACATAGATGCTGCAGATGCTTGTGGACCTACAGGTTCAACAGTCCCAGTGTTGCCTCCCTTTGCAGTCAGTGGATAACTCCCCTTTAGCACCACCATACACTCCCCAACATTCCATGTGGCATCAGGGGCCACATCCCTACCATTCCAGGCCAAGGGCCAGTAAGGGGAACCACCACTTCATATACGCTGAGCTGTGAGCACCCTGGTTGTTGTAGGTGGAGCCAGTGTGGACATGAATGTTCTTTCCCCTTGTTAAGTTCTGTTCCAGTAATTTCTTTCAGAAGTTTTTATTGTATTTGTTTGGGTTTTTGCACTGGTTTTGAGATGCAATAAAAATCTATTTTTGGGGGGTGGGGTAAATAATTCATCTTTATTACTTCACAGTATATGCATCAGAATGCCTAGCACTCGTGAAAGCGCCCACATCTTGTTTTTCTACAGCAATTCCTAACACCCCCAAAACTTCAGGGCCAGATAGAGCACAGTCCACTACACCACATTACTGACTGTTAAAGTGCTCTTTCAAGGCCTCCCTCAGGCGCATAGCTCCATGTTGAGCTCTTCTAATAGCCCTTGTGTCTGGCTGTTTGAACTCAGGAGACAGCCACTCCACCTTCACTCTGGTGGCAAGTTTTCTCCCTTTGCCTCACAGATATTATGCAGGACATAAAAGGCAGCTATAATCCTTGCGATGTTTTTTTTCACCGAGATCCAATCTTGAGTAAACAATGCCAGTGTCCCTTCAGTCTACCAAAAGTGTATTCACTGGTCATTCTGCACCTGCTGTGCCTGTAGCTGAATCTTTCCTTCCTGTCAAGGGAGCTGGTGTACAGCTTAGCCAGGGGAGCAAAGGGTAGGCTGGGTCCTCCAGGATCACTATTGGCATTTCAACATCGCCAATGATAATCTACAGTGGGCAAGAATGTCTGCCTGCAGCTTTCTGTACAGTCCTGTGTTCTTAAAGATGCAAACGTCATGCACCTTCCCCGACCGCCAACATTGACGTCAGTGAAGCATCCCTGGTGACCACCAACGTGTGCATAACCATAGAAAAGTAGCATTTTCTATTGATATATTCTGTGGCGGGTGCCAAAATAGGGATATGTGTGCCGTCTATTGCCCCAGTGCAGTTCGGGAACCTCACTGCTGCAAATCCATCCACTGTGTCCTGCACGTTACTGAGAGTCACAGGCCTGCTTAGCATGGCCCCTTCACACCTGCATGACAACAGCGCTCCACATTCCGCCCCCTCCCCCTGCAGATTTCCCAACTCCAAAATGATTTCCCACTGACCGGTAACAATATGATGTCACAAGCTTCCACAGAGCGATCACAACTCACTTCTCCACTGTCAGTGTAGTTCTCACTTTGGGGTCCGTGTGCTGGAGGACTGGGATGAGCTCGGCACACAGATCCAAAAATGTGTCTGTTCACATCCAAAAATGTTGCAGATACTGCTCATCAGTCCCAAATCTTCATTATGCTGTGATCCCACCAGTCAGTGCCAACCTTGACTTTTTTTTTTGCTATGTCCCATAGCTGTCAGTCCTCCACAATATCGTCATGTTCCCCCATTGTTGCAGCTCTTCTTGTGGCTCTGCAGATACTGGAGGATCGTGCATTCTGTGTTGGCAATGTTCATGACAATAGTGCGGAGCTGTACATGCTCCATGCTTCTGTCAGAGATGGCAGGCTTGAGAAGTGCTGCTTGGTTTTGTGGGATTTTTAAAAATTGTGCCTAAATTACGGGATATGGATGGCATTGAGAAAGTTGCATGATGGGAACTTGATCCCCTTGCTCTCAATCACCCCGTGTGACTTGTTTCTGCCCCAGCATGCATTGACAAAACTTCCCAAAAGACAGCATGCCAAATGATGCGCGTTGCACACTGGTCCCTACCCATGACGCACTGCACGGTGCCTCGACATAAGCACTCCTGGTGAGTACATGCAGCCCTGACAGAAGGAGCCAAGTATGCATGAGCATAAGCAGTATACTAACTGTGACAGCTTATGCTGACCTAACTTTCATCAACCAAAGTTTGTAATGTAGACTAACATCCTGCCTACAGATCTGCTAAGATTCCCAGAAAAATCTAGTCCAGCATGTACCGCACATGTTAGAACCATTACTTAACACATCAATTAGCGTGGCTACAGAAATGCATTTATAGCACTGAGCCTGATTCAAACTCACTGAGGTTTTTCACCGATCTAATGCCTATGACTTGAAGTGGAGTTACTTCTGACTGACAATGGTGTAAGCGAGGACAAAAACAGACCCTCTATCTTTTCCAGCCATTAGAAATGTGGTTTAGTTTTTGTTCCCCAGTCCTGGTATTGTACATCTGAAATACATGCTGGTGGGACACACACAAAATCCCTCAAATCAGCGAGAGCAGCCACAAAACCACAAAAGACTCCCACCACTGTGGATTTTTAAAGTGCTTAGGGCTTGTCTACACTTGAAAGTTAATTTGGATTAAGGTAGGGTGTGTTTTTAAAGCACTAGCCAATTAATTCCTGGATAACTCCATGTGTAGACAAGCCATTAGTCTTAGTTTTCAAATACATACATGCCTAAAGTCAAGCATCTCATTAAAACTTGCCTGATTTTTAGATATGCTGCATACCTGCAACTCCCACCTACTTAAAAGACAGCTATGGCTGTTCAGGCACCTCTGAAAAATCACTGTCTCTAGATGCCTAAATATGGATTGAGATGTCTAACTTTATGCACCTCTTTTTGAAAAATTCCATCTTAGGGCTTGTCTTCACTACTGGGGTAAGTCGACCTAAGTTACATTACTCCAGCTACGTGAATAATGTAGCTGGAGTCAACGTAGCTGAGGTCGACTTACCCCGGTGTCTTCACTGCGTTGCATCGATGGGAGACGCTCTCCAGTTGACTTCTTTTATTCTTCTTCGGGAGCTGGAGTACCAGGGTCGATCAGAGAACGCTCTGTTGTTGATTTAGCGCGTCTTCATTAGACCCGCTAAATCGACCCCTGCTGCATCAATTGCAGTAGCGTCAATCTCCCCAGTAGTGAAAACCAGCCCTTAGTCCCTACAATTCATGAACAGAGGATGGAAGCTCCTACATTTTGATTTTTCTGGCATTTGGTGATAGAAACCTGGGGACAGATTTCTGAGATGCACAGCATAGACAGTGTACCCCACTGGGAGGGGAGGCCAAAGTGGCTTTACATTACTTTTGCTCCCTTAGAGCAGTGGTTCTCAGCCAGGGGTATGTGTACCCCTGAGGGTACACAGAGGTCTTCCGGGGGGTACATCAACTCATCTAGATAGTTGCCTAGTTTTACAACAGGCTGCATAAAAAGCACTAGCGAAGTCAGTACATACTAAAAATTCATACAATGACTTATTTATACTGCTCTTTATACTGTACACTGAAACAGAAGTACAGTGTTTATATTCCACTTGATTTATTTTATAATTAAAAGTGGTAAAAATGAGAGAGTAAGCAATTAGTCAGTAATAATGTGCTGTAACACTTTTGTATTTTATGTCTGATTTTGTAATCAGGTAGTTTTTAAGTGATGTGAAACTTGGGTACACAAGACAAATCAGACTCCTGAAAGGGGTACAGTGGTCTGGAAAGGTTGAGAGGCACTGACTTAGAGTAGTATTGAGGCTGCTTTCATTCATGGCAGCCTCCACAGGGCAGCCCCACAGTCCAGCATCCCCTGTGGTGATGAGTGTTATGGGCACGTCAGGGGCTGCAGGTGCGGACTCTCTGGCTTATGTTAGGTCCACATGGTCCTTTGTGGCTCTTTAATGTCCCTCTTTGCCATCAGAAGGGCATGTAAAGGGTTGGGGCAAGAGCCAGTCTTGCTTCCCTACCCAGTTATGTTATATAAATAGTTGGGTGGGTGGGAGGGTGCAGTTAATTACTTTAAATGGAAGTTGATAACTTCTTAACCATAGGCTCCTAAGAGCTCCTTGTGGAAATGAGCTACTTTCTCCTCAGGTCCAGTTAAGATTTAGTTGCAGGAGGATGTAAGATTCAAACACAGGAGGAATTGTTCATAAGGCACTTGGAAATCCTGCCGCACCTTCTAATGAAAAAAGTCATTTATTTTTCTATAGCAGAACAATGTCCCAGTTTAGAACCTATAATGTTGAATGCTAGGGAAGGATTAGGTTTAGATTAATGTGTGTGACATAGGCATTATTCTGTGCTCGCTGTGCTATGTCAGTAGCTGTGTCTGTCTTCCGGGAATGTGCTACACACAAAATATTTTAAAATTCCTCTTTTTAAAAACAGTAAATATGTCAATGTGTACTTTCTACCCAGTTAAATTAATTCGTTGTTAGGTAATAGATAATAGATACTTTTGTATGTTTAATTTTCATATTTTGGTGCACACTGTTAGATCAGATATATATATATATATTTAACAATATATATTATAGTACACTGGCTCATTCTGATAGAGTATTTTCTGTACAAAATGGGTTAGTAAAATGTTTCTGTGCTGAGGTCTTGCATGCTAAATTTAAGAAAGGATTTTGGTTACCGTTTCTAAACATCTGAAAAACTATTGTTAATTCTCCAATTCCATTGACAGCTTTATGTTAGATATTTTAAATGGAGCCACTTTAAGGTCATAATTGCTTGCCAGTGTCAACTATCAAAGCTCACAGGGAACATCATTCTGTTTTTTGTATATATTTTTTAAAATGTAAGTGGGTTGGTTCCTAACTCGAGGATTTATCTGAGTTCATAGTTCAACATTTCACACCTGAAACGTATAATTTATGTGACTCTTTTCAACATGGTGTATTTAAATGGTTACTGAATTTGAATTGGCTCTATCATCTAGTAAGAACTGAGTCCATTTTTAAAATGTGTTTTCATTCTGTGCTGTGTTAGTGCTGTGGACTGATACATATTTTACCTTTTAAAATCTGACATGTAAATATTGTATTCTTTTATCTAGATTGCACATTGTAAAATTGTTTCTCAGAAGTTCTTAACTCCCGCTAGAGAGAAAACAACTGTGTTCATGCACTGTTTAATTGTTACAAATCAAAGTACAGCCAAAGGATTTTTCCTTCAAGAGGCATATTCCATATCTATTTTTTATGTGGTTGCGTGAAAATAATTTCCCTCCCTGTCTGCAAACTAGACTGAGTGAACAGTGTAGATAAGATTCCATGGAAAGGAAAGGAATTGTTAGAGAAGTTTTTTTCAAGAGCTAATGTCTGTGTGGTCCTCTCCATTTTTAGAAGAATAATAAAATGGCTGAATTCTGTTTGGGTCTGTGTGGTTAAACCACCATCTTAATTTTATTGTTCTGGTTGCTTCTTATCAGAAAAAAAATCTTTTAGTAAACCATAGTAGCTCATTTTAAACCAATTATTTCCCCCAAAAACTTAAGCTCATAGTATCACCAAATGCCTGATTTATCAGACAAATGCTGTGCCTGGTTTGTTAGTTCCTTTGTTGGGAAAAAAATCATCAACAAAAGAATATAACCTATTGATATTACTTCTAAAATACACTAGGGAGAACAGATTGAGTTAGAACTAACCACATGAAACTATTCAGTCGGATGAGTTTACAATTAGGCATTTCATTTTTTGTAATGAACACATACATCAACAATAATCCATGCTATGTTACTGGAAACCATGCAGAAAGTGTCTTTGTGATAGCATGTTGGGGTTATCTAAATGTGGGGAAAAGGCACTTTTAGGAGAAGAGAGAGGCTTTTAAACAGCCTCTACAGAAATTTAACCTCTTAGATCTTACTTATTATCCTTGTGGTATAAGATTTTTTATTTTGGAGGGGGAGGGGATATAAAGGTGAGCAGATCAGCTTTTCATTCATCTCAAAAACCTAGTGAAACTGTGAATTTTCAAACAGAATTTTACCTTAAAAGCTCCACTGCTACAATTAATTTCCCAGCATGGACCCCCGTAGGCCCCCACTGCAGCTAACAGGGTCCCTCCTGCATGGGTACAAGGGGCCAAATTAGCAGATACAGTTGCAGGGTCAGGCCCCTCTGTTTGTAAACATCTGAATTTGATCCTAAGGTACCATAGTCTAAAATTCCAGCTGGGTTAATTTACATAGTTTTCTGGTATGTTTTATTAAAATGATAGGAGCATAATTTAAAAATATAAATAAAAATTTTAATGGATAAGAAAATAAGATTTTTTTTTGTGAACTTCTGTCTGCTTTAATCGAAGGGTAATAAAGCAAAATGATGTATTACATAAAATCAGTGTGTGAGACAGGCAGAGTAGTTTCTGGAAAAATCTTAAAACTCAGCAGGTCTTTTTCTTTGCTTAGAACGAGCAGAGTATGTTTGTGGGCATGTCTCGTGTTTGTTACAGGTCTCATATTGTTTTTTTCCTTCAAGAAAGCCTGATCATGATGCCCTCCTAATTCACACACCAATGCAATGGGATTGCAAAGAATGCACACCAGTGTAAAGTGTGTCCTGATGAGTTGTGAAGCAGCACTGTGAAATGCTGCACAACCACATTAATACAATTCCTATGCAATGAGCAGCATTCATGCCATTATTTTTTAAACACAAGTGAGCAACACCATTGCTTTGTTTCTTCTGGGATTTCCTGAATTTTAAAATGATTAAGAAAATACCCTCCCTTTAAAAAAACAAATAAACCTCCATTTATAAGAATCAGGATGAAGACATTAAATGGAATGGGTAGCAGGCTGCATAGAATCTAGAGCTAACCTGAATTCTTGCCTGCCCTTCCCCCTTCTTTTGCTCTAATTTAAGGTTCCACATGCATGACTCTATGTAGTTTCTTGACTATTCACGTAGAACTTGTTTCTTTTGTTTCTGTAGCAGCTGACAAAAAATTCCCCCCCCCCCCCCATGACAGTTGCTGTCTGTTTTCAAGTTGTGGTGATTTTGACCTTATATTCCACGTCTCTGTCTCTTACTGTTCACAGTATCTGTAAAGACATCAGATATGTTCCTGCCTACCATTTATATTCTTAAGTAATATGAAGAAGAAGCCCTGTTTAAAACAAAAGTAGGTTAAAGTAACTTTCTAGCACTCAGTCAGGTTGACGTTTTTACTGTTGATTTCTTTACAAAAAATTAACAAATAAAAGTTCCTTGGCATTACAAAGCCTACAGCGGCAGTGTTTAGCCTTTGCATAATGCGAACATCTTAAAGGCTTGTGTTTAGCTGCAGGAAATTAAATGTGATGCTCTCAGCTTTAAAATGCTTATTGGGAAAGGTTTAATATCCAGTCTTGGGTTCTTAGAACCTTTAAATCATCCATCAAAATTATTCTTGATTTCTATGAAAAATGAACTCGTAGATTAGATGACTTTGGACAGGCTGAAGCATCTTTTAATGCTGTAGAAACATTTCTGACTTCAGCTGCTGCATTGCCCTGACTGAAGTGAATGATAAAACATAGTGTCGGGGCAGGCAATTTTGTTATAGTTACTCTCATCATATATGTTCTGTCTGTAATCGTTTACATCTGAACCTGGCTCAGCAAGGGAAGGTGTGGGTTTTCCCTTCCTTCCCCCCCTTCTTCCCCCCAGTCTTGTTCTTCAGACTAATATCACTGAAGCCCTTGAATACTGAAACAATTATGTTCAATGTTAATCTTTTTCCTATAGCATGGATAGTTTAACTCCCCTAGCATCAGAATAGGATAATTAGAGAAAACTTCCCTGTGTTTTGCTTTCAAAACTCTCATTTCCTCAAGTATGTTGTGGAACTAATGACTAAAGAAAACTTTATTTATAAACTTAGGTCTCTTAAACATTTCCTTTTAGTCTATGTGTCATGTGTTGTAAAACCTCTAATTTGCACTTGCTGTAAAATAACATGTCATCTTTCAAAGCATTTAAACCACCAGCCCCAGCACTGTATTAGAAACTATTCACTGTTCACAGTGCACCAAAATGCAGTTTTTATTACCGGTTAGTATTTAAGGGGGGGGGAGGGGAGAAGGAATTGGCCAGGGAACATTTAAATGAGTTAAATACCGCTGCCCGCAGCTCTTCCCTCTCCCCCACCCTTTAATTAGTTGTAAAAAATCATGTAGTCACCAGTAAGTAATTTAAATTTTTTTCTGACAACAGATAACACCATAGAGCTACACAATTATTCTCTACTCATCATATATATTGGATTATTGTCCAAATCATATTATAGGTCAGCGTGAAGATGCACACAATTGTGTTGGCCTTCCTGGTTGCTTAGGTCAGCCGAACTGTAATTATGGCAAACTGTTTGCAAGACAGTGGTGGTGTCACTATAAAACTGTTTGTAAGTATGAACATGAAAACATGAGTTTAAATTAAGGAAAGTTAAATACTAGAAGTGTTTTACTTTGCATTTAAGCTTCTGAAGGCATAGGTGATTTTAAAATGAATTCCAGTCATCAGTTTGGTTACAGTTAATATTGCACCTATTACATTCAGATCATTTTTATTCCTATTCATGTAAGGTTTTTCTTCTACTTTGTAAAATTCTCAGTTTAACTATGAATTGATGGTGAACCGGTGTTTGGAAGGAGAAATGTTTCTTAAATTCCTAGGGTGATGGGTTTTTTTATATTTCCTTTCTCAGCTGTAGATTTTAATAGACTTGTTTTCTTGGTGTTGATTTTAAAGTATGTTGAGGATGTTATTAAATGGTGCTAGACAGATTTCCTAAGGCTTTCATTTCATGAAATTTTTCATTCCTTGTGTCTCAGAAGCAGTCTTAATCTACCTCCCTTACTCAGCTAACTGTGCTGAGGCAGTGTTCCCATTTAGGATAATTGTCATCTCTTTATCTATACTTCATGTTGCATTAGGTTTTGAGCATGCAGTCACCTAATAAATTATCAGAGCCTATTAAGACTATGAAGGGCTGTTCCTTTTATAGCAGATCTTTTCCAAGAAACAGAATCAGGAGTTGCTCATACTTGTTTTAGCAGTGCTTTAGACTTTATGTTGACCTAGACATCATGTGATGTATAGTAGTTTGTTTTATTTAACTTTATTTTAAGATGCTGAGTTAATCACCATGTTTCAGTGGTATTTTTATTTTGGATAATCATTTATTCCAGTGTTATTGGTTTGGATTATATATGCATGTTCAAATGTGAACTTGCTTAATTTTCCTTCGCATAAGCGTGCCTGTCTATTGTTTTGTATATTTATGTATACAGCGTGTACATAAGAATATACAAATCTATACATAGATCAGCCTGTGTCTGTGTATCATAATGTTTTAGGTTTCATTTCATTGTGGTGTAAGGTAAGAATATACAGCTGACACATTAGCAATTACAAGCAGTTTGTATTTTGAATTCTCAGCTAGAACAAAAGGGTTAATACCACATTTCAATGTGCATGAATGATACCATGTGGTATCATTTGTGTGCTCCGAGGTGGCTGACCATTTCCATTTTGGTGTCAATCCCATGAGAACGAAAGCATTTCAGAATGGGGTGTGATCTGTCCTGCTGGTAAGAGTGATTGACAAGGAACGAATAAATAGTCAGAAGAACTGAATAAATACCACCCTCCTGTTTAAGTCCAAGCGCACATGGACAGGCACATACACAATTTAATGCAACACTTCAACCAGCAGGCTGACTTGCTTGGTGACAGAAACATGGCTGAAAAGCCAAATTACAGTTTAATTATAACGGCTTTTATTAAAACAAGGGCAACAAAAAAATGCTACCAGAAATTTAAGAAAACTGGCGGGTGGGGGGGAGGGGGTTAAACTATTTTGAAAGCAGGATGTAATGATAAATATAGATGCAAAAGCTGATTGAGGCCCCTGGAGTGGAAGTGAGGGCCCTGCCAGCAGGTTCTTGGTCAATTGGTGAGGCGAAATGGTTCACTGAATTGGATAACACAGTGCATACCATAGTGACTGATTAAATTGATTTGTCCGTGGCTGCAGCCTACTCTATTACTGAGGCCCTTTAACCTATTTTCGAACTCTTTTAAGAGAGAGAGAGAGAGAGAGAGAGAGAGGAAGCTTCTGGATGAATGTGATCCTAAAGGAAGGAAGTGAAAATAAGTTAAATTTACAACTATAAAATTCTCTCCAGAATTAAGGTCAGATATATCATTCCCAAAGTGGTTTACAATCCTTACTAACACATAGATAAGAAGTCACAGAATAAATATCCTATACTATATAGAAAGAAATCAAGAAAATGCCATTCTTTAGTATCAAATTTAAATCATAACACCCCTCCCCCTTATTTTTTAGTATCTTTCTAGAACTTTGCGGGAAGGGGGCTTACGGAAGGGATCATTGCCATTATTTTTCAGTTGTCACTCTTATTGTTTTATCTAGTGGTTTTAGAGAAAGCTTATCTGACAAGCATAGCTATATACCAGTAAATGATGTTAATTTGGTCATTTGTTTTGAAATAGCTTCAGTGACTGAGGGAAAGGAAACCAATGTACAATGTTTAATACATGAAAACATTTTTACTAAACGTAGGAAATATCTATCATTTTGGTCTTAGAGGATAGCATGCATGTGAAATAGCTAACATTTTATTTAATCTTGCTGAAATATTGGAAATAAATGCTAGATGACTGTGGTTTGTAAAACCTTGCCTATTTTCTTTTTTTCCTTTCAACGGCAGGGGGTAATTAAGATTGCTGGGTCAGTTTACAATACATGCAAACAGACTCAGTTTGAGAAAGAGTTCTTCAATCCTACTGGCCGATTACACAAAAAACAGATGTATACTGAATATTTAAATGTTAGCAGTTCATCTGAAGCCACCTAAAAACTAATTTTAGGGGTTTTTTTGTTATACTTCTAAAAATTGGGCACAATTGATGTCATTACAACATTCTATGCAAGGATTTAAAAAAAAATCATTGGAATTCTATGTATCATTTGACTTATTCAAGTTATAAATTGCCCTTGCAAAATTCAGCTTGGCCAAAGCAAGGAATTTTTTTGATCATTCTAATGGGTGGGCAAGAATTGTTAGAGGGAGAGGGTTCCCCTTCCTTGTTTGGAAATATTCATGGCAATTTTTCAAGGCTGGTATGAACTGTATACTGTTTTTAGCCATTTTTTTTTTCCAAAAGTGAAATCTAGTTCATAAGCTAAGGCAAACATACACACCCATGCTTAAGTTTGGGCATGCAAGTAGACGAACACAACAGTCACAAAGTTAAATATGTGCATAAGTGTTTGCAGGGTTCTGGCTAAAACTGCAATTTTCCAGTGATCTGCAATTTTAAAATTTCTAACTGTGAGTTGGATCTAAAGTCCATTGAAGTCCATAGAAAAGTTCGTAGTGACTCCAGTGGGCTTTGGAGCAAGTCTGTATAAGCACTATTTCCCTTATTTAATGGGTTTGTAAGTTAAGCATGGAAATCACATCATATGATTTGGTGTCACTTTCCTCAGTAAAATGGTAAACAATGAATTAAATTTATGCATGTGTAAGATGTATATTACTAATTATGGAAACACAGCAAATATCTATACAAAGGTCAAGATGAATGTAACATGATGGTCCTATTACATCAAAGAAATTAACTTCACAGACCTGCATTCTGGGCATGACTTAACAGTTTGTGCAATTATTTTCTTTTTAGCAAATAGTACAAGAATGTATACTGTGCACATTTTAAGAAATCATAAATGTAGCCTGTCATATAAATAAGGATCATTCAGTGAGGTATTGCTTGAGGACTGCAGGATTGAGCCCTTAGTTAACAAGATTACCAGTATAGTATTTACATTCTGGCTGTGAGTTTAATCATTGGTTTTAAAGGCTAAAGCCATGTAATAGTTGGACATTCTATTTGGTTTTGGAAAACTTAAATTTAATTGGGTTGAGTTCTGGGTTTCCAAGGAAGAAAACAATAAACCCATTTTATGACTCGCTGTTATATTTTCAGAACCACGCTGCAACCTCTTAGCAATAGGTATTGCCAAAAGCTTTCTCCTGGCCTCCATCCCCCTCTTACTATGTCCCAATGATTCAGGCATGGAGAGGACCTTCCACTCAGGCAGCTGGGTCCATGACACCATTCCCCTGGCATCACTGTTGGGATCTGGTGGGTGAGCTGGGGGTGGGGGCACATCATTGCCCCTACCTACTAATCCCTGCACATATTACTGAGAAAGGTAACAGAATACAAGATTGTAGAACTTTTCCTACAGAACCTCCTCCATGGTGAGAGAACATCCCTTTAATGGAGGTCCAGGGGCAGCCTGGGCCAGGAGAGTTCACAGAAGTCATGCGACAGCAGGCAGTGGGGAGAACCCCCGAGCTCCAGAACTGCCTCCAGCCCAGCCTCCTACAAACCTCCTGGATCATGGGAGGTTGACCTCCACTTCTCTGCCCCACAGAGGAAAGAATCAGGGAGAGACTTCTCTTCAAAAGGGACCTTTGCAGAGATTTCCTTCCCATTACCTGGTGGGGGGAAATGATCTAGCCATTATCATCATAACATCCCCTTTGCTCTGTTGGATTTGACTAATGTGGATGCCATACAGTTTTTATGGTGGTGTATTCCTTTGGAAGGGTTGGGTAAACTGTGGGACTGCTTATCAAAAAGCATGAACTTCTTTCTTATCAAATTTCACCATATTATTCAACTTTTAACAGAGGATTCTTCTCCATCTAGTAGCTAATATGGGACAAACAGGACTAATTAGTGAGGATGAACTTGCAGGCCATCATAGCCTAATTTTTTTTTGCAACACCTTCAGCCATTAGCCCAAATTAAACACACTAGCACTCAAAAAGTTTATTGCTACAAATATTGAAGTAAAGATATTTAATCTACATTACATGAGTTACAGACTTTATTGTGGGCACATGTTTGAATATTTGGTGCCCTCTAGTGGACCATTCTAATGTTATCAGCCCAAGCACATTCTCTGAGATTATTTATTAAAGGGAAGCACAACTGGTACATTTTGGCAGAGTCCAAATACCCATTTTTACAGTTTAATAAACTATAAAGCTTTTTTGATTCTGGACTTTAACTTTTGTTGCCACTGAGGGGTACATAAAATCATCATTATTCCCTTCATATATTTTTCTAATGTATTTGCACACAGTGTCGGGGACCGTTGGGTCTCACACAAAAAAGCCCTTAGAACTTCACCTTTTGTGTACCTAGGCCATATTTTTAAAGCTATTAAATGCATCTTTAGTCACCTAAATACCTTTGAAAATCTGGCCTTAGGACTCAGTCAGTAGATAGACTCCCACTGACTTCAATGGGCTTTGAATCAGACTCTAATTAAGGGCCAGATTCTGTGTGAGTGATACCAAAGTGCTTGTGGAGGAAGATACTGATCAGTATGAATGAAGGTGGCAGAATCTGGCCTAAATGAGGATGAGACTTTCATAGTACCTAAGTGATTGAGGAGCACTAGTCCTATTCACTTTCAGTGGAACTTGTGCTGCTAAATCATTCAGAAACTTCTCTATGCATCGAAGAAGTAAGGTTTTTACCCACGAAAGCTTATACCCAAATAAATCTGTTAGTCTTTAGGGTGCCACCAGACTCCTTGTTGTTTTTCTGAAAAATCATCTCACCTTAAATCCTTACAGCTAGAAAATAAATACTATAAAATATTGAGTGGAAACTCCCACTGTTTTACAAATGTGCTGTGTGTCTTCACATTAAATTAAAAATTGTTTACACATAAGATTTGGTTCTTCCTCTTTGTTTCTTTAATGTTTTGAAGAATATTTTTATTGACATATTTTATAACAGACTCTCTTTTTCATTTGTAGATGCTACAACTGTGGTGGCCTTGATCATCATGCTAAGGAATGTAGTTTACCTCCACAGCCAAAGAAGTGCCATTACTGTCAGAGCATCATGCACATGGTGGCTAACTGCCCTCATAAAACTGTTTCACAACAGCCCACTAGTTCTCAGGGAAGATATGAAGCAGAACCACAGCCTTCCACTTCTGCTTTCCTGAGAGAAGGGGGAGGGGCTTACTGCCATTCATCTCCATCATATTCTCAGGAGGGAAGGTCAGAGATCTTAGAACGTTCAGGCAGGTCACCACAAGAAGCTTCCTCCAGTAAGTTATCTGCATCACCTGAAGAACAAAGCAGAAAGGGGCCTTCTGTTCAAAAAAGGAAAAAAACTTAGAGCTTTGTCATAACCGTTCATTTTCTTTACCCTCTTGGAATGTCTACCTCATGCAAGAACAGGGGAAGTAATTTCACTATCAGTAGCTTACCTGAAATTTTAACTACTGTTGAGGAACTGTGAATTTTTTTAAATAGACAAATCACTCCAAGCAAATTACATTTGAGCAGGGTGTCTTGTGTTTTACTGCCTGTATGTGTGGATGTCCATGAGTGCATATGTCTCTATCATGTCCTTCTGTCTGTATGTATACATATCTGTAATTGCTATCTCTATCTCTGTATATGTATACATACACACACCAGCAGAACATTCTCCATTTCCCAGGATACATCATCCATTGTGAAGCAATAGTCATGGTTCAGAATGTTTTTCGATACTCATTCCTGGCAGCAATTTTGAAACATGCTTTAAAAACCAGTTAAGATCATGACTGTTACTTTTGTATGAACCAAAGGATACTTCACCTCTCAAAGCTGCCAATGATACGGTACTAAGAATACTAAGACATTCCCCTAACCCTCTATTCTGGGTAGATATTTTGTTCTTGATGTCCAAAGTGTAGCAAGGTTGTTTTTTTCTCCACACCTGTCAAGGGCATGCCTTGATTAAGTATGGCTCTGTTGCCACAATCTTTGTTCAGGAGTTAAGACTCCAGAAAAGACAATGAATGTGTAGTTTCTGTGCTGAGATCTCAAATGTAGTGTTAAATGAATATGGTTTAATTTTAAGGTAGGTGACCGTTGTGTGGGGGAGAATGTGTCAGTTGTTCTGAACTGATTGGTTTGAGTGGAATCAAGCTACCACCCTGTTTGCCCCCTTTGAGTTTTGTGAAAATCTTGGAGGGGGGGGGGGGTAGGGTGGCGGCAGAAGCTGCTTCCCTTGGTCCCAATTTGTCCCCCTGAGTCAGTGTACAGATCAAGGGGATTTCCCCCTTGTTTACTACTGAAAGTCATGGAAAGAGCTCCCTAGGGTTTTTTAAGATAAAGGAAAAAGAAACACAAAGTTAATGACATATTGGGGTACAGCCTTGGTGGAGAATAAAACTGTATGGGCACTTACAGTTGATCAGCATCCCCTGCTATTCATATAGTAAAAGTATAGTATTGAATGAAGAACATACACAGCTGATGCAGAGAGGCCTTAGAGCAGGGACATGCAAACAGTGTGACACTTGCCAGAAGCCCTAGGACTCCATCTGCTTTCCATGAAGTGGAGAAGACTGCAGACCAGCCTTGGCTCAGTGCATGCTAGGACTGCTCTTCTGCACTGAAGATGAATGTGTCTGCAAGCCCCATTCTAAAACTCGCTGGGCTGCACTTTAACCAACCCATGGCTGCACTTTGGCCATCCGTAACCTGGTCCATTTGCAATTGGTAGATTAACAAATTATACCTAAGAAAATGTCCTTCTAACCATCCCATTGCAGATGTAATTTCTTTGGAGAAATCTGTATAATCCTTAACATTGGCAATAAACAGAGGCTGTTACAAAAATTGAGACAGGAAGGTAGGTTTAAGCTCAGATAATCAAAAAAGAAATACAGCATGTCTGAAAAGGCTATAGTGGGCTAAATTCATCTCTGTTGTAATGCCATTGGCTGCAGTGGCCTTACACCAGCAGTGCATCAGGCCCATTATAAGGCAAGGCCTCCCTCCCCAAATTGTCTTGCCACATGAAACTTTTACTGTAGCTGCTGCAGTAAATAGATACGGATCAGCAGCTTCCGCATAGGGCTGGAGTCCTGCAGATGAACTTCGCTTGAATTCCATGACAGTGTTTGTGAGAATCTCAATGGTTTGTACTGACGGTCTCAGTATGCTGTAATGCAAAGCTTACCTTTGACGATATTGAATGTGATGTATCTATAGAGAAGTACTTCCTTGCCTTACGTGAGGATTGTAAACTTATTTAAATTATGTAGACAAATCAAAGTGGCATTGCTTAACCTTCTAGCAGGTGTAATAACCAGGTTAAAGAGCAAAGATGCAAAACTTAGGTCACTTTGAAAATTTAAACCAAAGTTCCTTATAGAAATAGGCCATTGTGGATTTGAAAATTGGTCATTCCCTGTTTACATATAAAAAGTTCAGAGCTGAGATCATTAGGAAATAAGTAATCGTGACATACAGACCTTCCTGGTGCAGTTTGACATTGTTTTGTGCACCAAAACCAGACTGAACTGCTAAGAGCACATACCAAACCTATCTTATTATTGAAAGCTTAGGTTTTATTTTTGTATATTAGAATGTTATCACTATTACATAGCATACTCAGGACAAAGAACTTTGCTCAGGGAATATACCATGTAATGTTATTTTTTCTTTACAGAATAGTCTACAGGCCTGCTTACTCAGAACAAAACCAAATAGATTTAGACCTTTATATCTCTATATAAGTATTGTATACTGATAATAATAACTACCTCTGAGTTGACATACACCTACGTTTCTTATAATCAGATATCAACTTTTTGTATTATGATTTCCTGTGAAAATAAGTGATAAAGCAGTATTCTTGTACTGGTTGCTTATGTGAATATTTGTGACTTTACATTCACAGGGTCTGATTTTCAGATATGCTGAGCAGCTGCAGCTCCCACTGATTTCCAATAGCAGTTACAGGTGCTCAGACCATCTGAAAAAAAAGTATCAAGCCCACTTCGTTTACATAGGTAACAATAAAATTATTATTCTGTTTACAGCAAAAGGCTACCTCATACCTACTGCATAAACACACCTTTGTGCTGCTCTGGCCTTAAAGGTGGCTGTTGAGCCTATGGTACATACCTTTTTATCTGTACTATATATGTAAATTGGTAATTCACCACTGCATACTTTAGAGCAAATACTTGTTTAAAATGAAGCATCCGTTTGAAATTGTGAAAAGTCTCCAAACATTTCTTTACAGTTTGTATTTTTTTTCCATTAAAAGGATTGTGGGCACTGTTCACAAACAACGAAACACAGACACTAAAGCAGGGATCGGCAACCTTTGGCCCGCGGCCCGCCAGGATAAGCACCGTGGCGGGCCGGGCCAGTTTGTTTACCTGCTGCGTCTGCAGGTTCAGCCGATTGTGGCTCCCACTGGCCGCGGTTCGCTGCTTCAGGCAAATGGTGGCGGCAGAAAGCGGCGGCCAGCACATCCCTCAGCCCCTGCCGCTTCCCACAGCCCCCATTGGCCTGGGACAGTGAACCGCGGCCAGTGGGAGCCACGATCGGCCGAACCTGCAGACGCGGCAGGTAAACAAACCGGCCCAGCCTGCCAGGGTGCTTACCCTGGCGGGCCGCATGCCAAAGGTTGCCAATCCCTGCACTAAAGCTAACTACAGAACTGCAGAGCTGTGATAAGTAACTAATTAGCACTGGATTGCAACAGAATGTCTGGTTTTCATCCCCAATTACTCAGATTAAATAAGCTGCTTCAAATGAATAAGAGAAGGAGCTTTATGGGTCCTTGGGAATCCTATACATTTATGGGGCAGATCCACGTTTTGGGGTCCTCCCACTGTTCCTTCACTTTTGACAATGAAGTGAGGAGTAGTCTCAATTTAAGAGCCCATTATAGGAGCAGCCTTGATTCCCATATCCCTGACTAAATGTGCCAGAACACCTCACAATACAACCAGTCCACATAGTTGTATTAAAATAGTTTCTGAAAGAGCTGTACTCCTAGCTTCCCCACACTACTGGAGATGAAATTTAAAATATGGGGAATTTCTCTCCTTCTGCATCTCCTCCCCCATCTAAAACAAGATACCGGATTTGATCTCCTCTCAGAAGACATTGTGGGATGATTTTTTCCTGCCCCAATAAAAGCTAAAACAAGGTGCACACTTGCATATTGAAAAGATTAAACTTTAAGAAAAGAAAAAAAAAAGAGCCTATTTTGGGAGGGGAGAATCAAATGGGCATTTTTGTTGTAATTGTTGTCGAATTTGACATCTTTAGCCTCCAAAATGTTCTGCTTTTAATCAGCTTTTGGGGACTGCCAAATGTAGTATGTTCTAATCCTAAAGCCTTCCCCTTTTTTGGCTCAATTTTATTTTGCACCAGTGCTATCCCAGAGTTACTGCTTAGTTATATACTTAGTTTTGTGAATAGAGCCCCAAAAAAGTGTTTATAGATCTTGTAACATTCTTTGTAAGAAAAATTATAAAAGGGCATGAGAAATCTCATTAAGTCTTAAAATTAATTTAAATTAATTTATCTGTAAGAAAATGTTTATCATAAAAATATATATGTGTATTCCCCTGTGCTGGATTTAAAAGTAATTGGGAAAGATATGTACATGTGCAGATGCACTAATTTTAATTTTCTAGGTATCTTAATGAGATTTGATTATTTGTTTTAGAGACAAGCAAAGCCTTGTTAAATGCATCAGACCTTATTTTGGTTACTATCAACAGCCTCTTTAAGATATGTTGGTTGTGTTACCTCTGTCATAATTGTTGACTGGTGAGGTTGATCTATGAACACACATTTCTGTTTTATACTTAAACAGGGCTGCAATTTAATGACTCTGGTAGAATTTTTATGAGAATATTGGAAAGTCCCCAGAAATTTACTACCACTGTCAGTAAACCAAGTGTCAGAGTAACTAGCTTTTAAAAGGATGATGGTCTTGACTACCTCTTGGATTACTATTTAAGCAACAACTGGTTGACAAACATCACCAGACTGGGTTTAACTAGTATGCGTTGCTCATGGTAATAACAATAACCATACTAGAGACCAAAGTGAACACTGATTTCTATATGTCTTTAATACTGTGTCTTATCTAGTGGTTTTAAATTATCCTCTGTAGTATAGATTACCTCATTGTCCATTTTGACTTGTATGTTGTTTACAAGGTGAAATAAAAATCACTTGAATTGTATTTTTTTTTTTTTTTTTTAAAGACAGTGAGTTGAAGTTTTGAAAGTCATTTCACCTGTTTACTGTCTTCTTACTGGACTAAAGCACTGATTGCCTTTCTACATATCATGTATTTTATATTCTCATTTCATTGCCTAATGTCTTTTTATTTCTGTCAATCATGGATATTGTGAGGTTTAAATAAATTCCTTGATTAAAAAATAAAACATATAACGTTGACATTTACAGTGGACTTTGGAGTTTCTTTGTGGATTTTCTTTGAGTCGAATGGTTGAAGGATAAAGGATGCTGCCCCTACCAACTATTCATACTTAAGCATAGTTCGTTCTTTTCAGCATATCATCATCAGAAAAGGTCATTTTAGTTATGTAAATTTTTGCTTATTCAGAACAAAGTCCCATAAATGGATAATTGTACTTCTGTGCCATATCAGCTAGGCTGCATAAATTACCCCAAAAGCTGTGTCCCGCTGTCAAAGTGAAGCTGTCAAAGATCATCACTTTTGAAACTGGTTCACAATATGCACCATAAATTTAAGTTATTCATCTACTTAGGGACAAAAAATATCTGTTTTGTTATTTAATTCTCATGCCATCTTCATTACCTATTCAATAACTTCTGAATCTCTGCTCCCATCGGTTTCATAGGGATTTAAAATTTGAAATGCACAATTTTTTAAAATTAAATAGTACAGTATCACTTATAAATCATCCAGCACTAACTGAAAACTTCACATTCCAAATCTAAGTTTAGCATAATGTTATGAAATCCTGGTGCTATTGAATTGAGTTTCCCCCTATATACATGCAAGTATACTGGAGTTTGCATTTTTTTAAATCTTATATATTAAATTCCAAATGTGTCCCCTTATATTTAGACACTTTTACAATTGGTTTAATTTTCAGCACAGCATATAGAAAGCAGAATGGTTTTATGCATTTGGATGTTTCCACAACAGTAAGAGTTCCCACCCAACCTCTGTAGTAGCATCCATCAAGGATTACTTTTTTCAAATAGCTTTACATTGACACATTCTGTTCATTTTCAACTATCAAGAGTAATTTTGATCTGGTTTCTTGCAGGAAATTTTATCTGAGATCTAAAGACAAACATGACAAGTCCCCTTGACCTCTTAACTGTAATACTTATCATACAATTACAAAGATAGCATTTGTTTCAGTTAAGGAATATTTAGTGTCTCTGCTGTATCTAGTAATGATCAATTTAAGAGGGTCTCTATCAAAATATCTAATCACATATTTTGTTTTTAATACTATGTTAAAATAGATGTGTTCTGTAACACATATTGGTAACATCCACAAGAGTAGCAATAGATCTGTATTCCAATCATTATAGCAGCTCTTAATGATTATCGGAATGGAAGCCCATGAAACTAAAGCAACTCTTTCAGAATGGAAGCATACAACTCGATGAAAATGAAGATTGATGCTATTGATTCAGGATCAATAAGAATATCAAAACTCCTGGTATTCAACCAGCTTGATTAGTCAATAGATAGCAATGTGAGCTAATATTTTATCACTGATCAACCTAAGGTGAGTCACAGAAGTGATGCCTGCAAAAGCAGTGAGGTGAAAGCAAAACTACATTTCAGGAGCATTCCTCAGCAGCTAGAAAAACTGAAGGCAATTAGCAGTAGCAGAGCTTAGCTGTGACTTAATAACTTGAGCTGACGCTAGATAAGAGACCCACTGTCCTTGCTTGGACAAGCCCCCATGTCGAGAGTCACTATACTGAGATATTGAGGATTGCCCCCCCCCCCCCATCCCCCATTAACACATGCACTATTGTGGAGGGATGGAACTGTCCAATTAGGGCAAAAAAACTGGTACACAGATAACTGAGACGGGGACAACTTAAATTATCAATTGTACTGCCTACCCTGAAGTGTTCAAATATAATGAGTCAGGCCTTAAAAAAACCTCAGGGGATTTTAAAGTCATAATAAGTTTTGCATTCTTTTCATTTGCCTTTGGGTTTTTGTGCCTTTAAGCTTCAAATTTTCAAGCTTTTCGCTGTAACTTTGAAGGTTAGAAACTTTTTCATTTTAAAAATAAAAGTTTAACATCTCATAGAGTCACATGACTCCAGGAACTGGACCTTTAAGGAAAACACCGAATAATGAATAACATCAATGCTGTAAATAATTCTACCACCAATCCTTGTGGTTAAGGTTTTTTAACCTCCACCCAACGTAATAATAAAAAGACACCGAAAAGACAACTAATTTCACATCTATTAGGTCCCATTATCTAATGCTCTTCAGCTTCTTCTCCGCCTTTCATTCATCCTATAAACACTTGTAGCAAACTGAAGGGAGAGTGGCGAGGATTTATTATGCCAGTTTTATGTCATTCAGAGGTTACTTTTATTTATATATGATAGCAGATCAAGTGAGAAGACCATAAGGATAATAGGCAGGGATAACATCCCAGGGACAATTACAAGCCTATGTCCTTTTTATTTCAGCTGGACACTTCTGAATTTTTAAAATCTCAATATGCAACCAAACCCTAAAGGCAGAATTCTGAGACGTTGCTCTTGCCTGCATGCTCAGAATACCCAGGCTCCCTACTGAGGTGAGAGTGGGATGCTATTCATCCCCACCCCCACGCTGCATGTATGTGTTATGATACAGTCTTTAACTATATGAGCTCATATTATTGTTTCTACAAGACCCCCACCTCAGTCAGTGCACAGGCTGGAGGGTGCTCATTTAATGAGCCGCTATTCAATAGTCTGTTTAGTTTCCTCACACTAGTCAAACCCTGCTATGAAGACAGAATTATCAATTTCCTTCCTGGGCTTTTCTAGGTTGCTTCTCACTATAGTATCGGAGTTCTTCATAAACATTAATTTACCGTCACAAAATCCTGCGGGGAGGAAGGGAATTTTCCCCATTTTACAGGTGGGAGCTGAGACAAAGAGATTAAGCTACAAAATCTCTACTGATTTTACATGCCCAGTTTGAGATCCCCTCGAATGTATTAATATGTTCATAGACTTGAAGGCCAGAAGGGGCCATCTTGTCTGAGTGTCCTCAGTTGATCCCAATAACTTGTTTGACTAAAGCATAACTAACTGCCAGAAAGGCATCCAGAGTTGATCTGAGGACATCAAGAGGTAAAGAATCCACCACTTCCCTTGGTAGTTTATGCCAATGGTTAAATCTCCTTCACTGTTAAACATTTCTGATTTGAATCCGTCTGGCTTCAGCATCCAGATGTCAGTTATTGCTCCGCCATTGTCGACTAGATTAAAGAGCACTGTAGTACCTGGTATTTTCTCCCTGGGAAGTACTCGCGCACTATAATCAAGTCACCTCTCAATCTACTTTTTGATAAACTAAACAGATTGAGCTCTTCAGGTCCCTCATTGTAAGGCATTTTCTCCAGCCTGCCAATCATTTTTGTGGTGCCTTTCGTCACACTCCAGTAATTCAACATCCATTTTAAAATGTGGCCACCAGAACTGTCTGCATGCAGTAGTCCAGTATCAATCTCATCAATGCTGTATACAGAGGTGACATCACTTCCCAACTCTTACTCGCTACTCCCCTGTTTATATATCAAAGGTCACTGATTAGACCTTTCTGCAACAGCATCACACTTGGAGTTCATGTGGTGGTGTTTGTCCACTCTGAGCCCCAAGGTCTTTTGAGAATCACTTTCCAGGATATAGTCCCCCATTCCATAGGTGTGGCCTGCACTCCTTGCCCCTTATAATGCTTAGCACTATATAGCATGTTTTATATTCAAGTACAGCTCCACTTACTTCAGTTGCAGATAAGAGTGCTCAACGCTTCTGCAAATCAGGCTCCCCCAGTGTCTCAAGCCAGAAAAGGAGGAACACACAATTAGTGACCACCTGTGAAAAGTGTGGTTTAAGTGACATGCCCAGCATCACATAGGAATTCTGTGGCAGAGGCAGGGATAGAATCCAGTTCTCCAGGCCAGCATTCATCTGCCTTAACCATGAGACCTTCCTTTCTCTTCCTGCAATCCCCTGCTGCATTCACTACACACTTTTGAATTTACACAACAAATGAAGCGAGGGACTTACAGACAACAGCCTTTTATGCTAAATAACCCAGATTCATGTCCAGAGCACCAGTCGGTCCTGTGCACCGAACGAGGCAGGGGTACTGTAGAAAATGTAGTATGTGATCATGTAATTGAAGATTATCATAATGCGTACACACAAGGGAACCAAACTGAGGTTGCATAGGCAACATAATTTCTGGCATTTCCTAACTTCTGAGTGCTTGATTTTACAACCTTAAATAATATTCTTTTAACATTAGTTGTATGTGCATGCATGAAAGAGAGATTTCCTAGACTTTTTCTCTGGGCATTTTACAAAACAGAAATTCCATTATGTGGCATCACATTGACACTCATCTGGTTCGGCAGTAGGATTGGCATCTGTAGATCCACTGCACAGCTCTCTGCCACTTGAGATAACAGAATAAACTGATAGCATAGAATGCTGTCCCCCTTTATGTGGAGCAGCACTAGAGGAGGATGAGACACAATTTTGTCAGTGGGTTTCACAGTATCTGATGACAGCAGAGAAATGGTGAGATTTTGGAATCTTGGGTTTTGTTCCAGGTAGGGTGACCACCTTTTCAAAAGGCAAAAGCAGGACACATGTAGGAGCCCCTCTCCCTCCATGGCCCTGCCCCCCAGCCCGTCCTCTTCCCCTGAGGCCCCGCCCCTGCTCCTCTTCTTCTCCCCAAAGCCCCCTCCCCGGCCAGGCTGGAAGCTAGAATCAGACTGTGGTAAGAGCAGTGCAGGGAGCCCAGACTACTGTGGGTAGCCCCTGACCCTCCTGCTGCCCTGGGCATGGGACTGGACTGCCCAAGAGCAGCCCCCAGCCCATGTCCCCAACCCCTGGAGTGCACTGCCCAGAACAGGTGGAAGGTCTGGGGCTTTCCAGGCAGTTCTTACTACTGCTCAGAATTGAAGTTTCAGGCTCTATAGGGGAGTGTGCTTTAGTGGGCACAGACTCTTATGCCTGTTCCCCTGAAGCTTGATCCCTTCTGTCCTGTCCCCTCCAACCTGTCCTAGTCTGACTCTTGTCTCTTCCCCACCTCTGGTTCCTTGTCCCAATCCCAATTCATCGGGCTTCTCATCCCAATCCCAGTCTCCCCTCTCCTCAGGCCCCTCATCCAACTTCAGTCTCCCCTGCACATCTCCCTGGCTATCTTGTTCCAGTCTCTGTGCCCAGCCAGTCCCATTTCTCCCCCAGCAACCCAGCTTCTTGTCCAATCTCTGTGCTTCGTGTCACATCCCCCTGCCCCACCTTCCTAGTCCCAGTCTACCTCCCACTCCTGCAGCTCCTTGTCCAATCTGAGTGCCATGATGTGCCCCCAGACAACTGGCTTTCAGTCATCCCCCCACCCACAACCCCTTTCACTTACCATATCCTTGTCTCTGTCTCCCTGGCCATGGCGCCCAGTTCCATCGTCCCCAGTCAGCCAGTCCCACAGTCTATTCCCAGGTTCTCTTTTCTAAACCACGCAGAGCAAGAGTGTTGCTCTTGTAGTTTCCCCACTATGCTACTTTACAGGGTCCTCTGGTGGTGGACCTATGAACTCAAATAATGAACATTAACACTGGGAGTACTGTCTCCAGTTCCAGTGCCCACACTTCAAAAAAGGAAGTTGCCAAATTGGAAAGGGTTCAGAAAAGAGCTACAAGAATTATTTTAGGTCTGGAAAACCTGTTTTACAGTGAGAAACTCAAGAACCTCAATCTATTCAGCTTATCCAAGAGAAGGTTAGAAGGTGACGTGATAATGCTATACAAGTATCTATACCTGGAAAATATTTCTGACAGTAGACAGTTCTCTAATCTAGCAGAAAAAGGTATTACATGTGTGACACTACAGCCCATATTTTTCACAGCGATATTATTAGGATATGAATATGGCATAATGATGATGCATTTTTTTACAAGATGGGTTAGGTAATGTGTCATTGGAAGGCTATGATTGGCTGAATATGATTATCTTATTTATATGCATGTCTCATTCTTGTAGCTGAAGTTATGAATAGTGACTATGTATGTGTATTTCACATGTAGTCACACCTGGGTGACACCCAGTAGGCAAGATGCTTCCAGTCTAAATAGCTGGTTGGGAAGGGCCCATTCCGGGTAATGGGCCATTAGGGAAATCAATGGGCCTTAGGACAGGGGTCGGCAACCTTTCAGAAGTGGTGTGCTGAGTCTTCATTTATTCACTCTAGTTTAAGGTTTCGCGTGCCAGTAATACATTTTAACGTTTTTAGAAGATCTCTGTCTATAATACATAACTAAACTATTGTTGTATGTAAAGTAAATAAGGTTTTTAAAATGTTTAAGAAACTTCATTTAAAATTAAATTAAAATGCAGAGCCCCCAAGACCGGTGACCAGGACCCTGGCAGTGTGAGTGCCACTGAAAATCAGCTCGCGTGCCGCCTTCGGCACGCATGCCATACGTTGCTTACCTCTGCCTTAGGAGAAGCTTATCCCCCACCTTATGAACTCTCCTGCGAACACTCCAGACAGCCTATAAGGAATAGCTGCTATGACTCTGTAAGGGCATGTGACCAGCCCACATGACTCTGGACTCCATTTTGTGTACCTTCCACAAGCTGGTCTGGGAACTGAGTTTGGAACAAAGGGTTCCCACCATATGCTAAAGCTATCTAAGGCAGGGAGTGACATCATCGGTTGTTCTTCACTTCCCACCCAAAGGACTCCTGGAAACACCTGAGGAACAAAGACTGACCTGGGACAAGTACTAGACCCAGGCTAAAGGGATTTTTAGCCTGTGTATGGAAACCTGGGGAGCCCAAGCTGCAAAGCAAGTGCAGCTTGTGCTTTGAGAATCTCCAAACCTTCTTGTTTCATCAGTCAGGGTGAGCAACAGATAATTCATATCCAATCTACCTAGTATGTTAAGTTTATTTTTTTGTTTTTGTTTATTTGCTAGGTAATCTGCTTTGATCTGTTTGCTATCCCTTATAATTACTTAAAATCTATCTTTTTGTAGTTAATAAACTTGTTTATATTTTAACCTAAACCAGTGTGCCTTTAAGTGAAGTGTCTGGGGGGAAATATTTCAGCTTAGTTACCACAAATGTGCATATTCCTCTCCACATTGAGGGAGGGGCGCACATATTAATGAGTTAACACTGTACAGATCCCTGTGCAGTGCAAGATGATATAATTTTGAGTTTATACTCCAGGGGGGGGGGTGCATGCCTGGGGAGCTGGGAAACTGGCTGGGATCTGCTGTTCCTACTTGGATGGCTTCGGTAAAGTACTCTCAGGGAGCTCAGTTTGGGTGTGTGGCACCACCTGCTGTCATGTTGGATGATAACAGGGTCTGGGTAAGGCTGGCTATGTCTCCAACCAAGGAAGCAGTGTGAGCAGGGTCAGTCCAACTGAATGGTTAGAGGGGTGCAGCGGTTTCTCACAGCTCCCAGACTTTACACCAGGGGTAGCAACCCATCACAACATGATCCAATGGTTGGAAGCTGCAGCTAGACAAATTCAGGCTAGAAATAAGGTGCAAATTTGTAATGAGTATTATTAGTCATTGAGACAACTTACCTAGGGACATGGTGGATTCTCTATCGCTTGGAAGCTTTAAATCAAGATAAATGTCTAAGAGATTCTGCTGTAGATGAACCAGAAGTTATGAGCTTGATGCAGAAATTACTGAGGGAAATTCTATTGCCTGTGTTATGCAGGAAGTCAAACTAGATTATCAGGATTCCTTTGGCCTTAAAAGTTCTGAACTGCTGATTTATTTCTCAAGTCACACTGCCAAGACTAGAAGGTCAAAGATCAAGACTTCAAGAATCATGGGTGATTTGGAAAGCATCTCCAATTTGGGTGCCTGCTTGAAACATCGTAAAAGGGGCCAGTGATCAGAGTGGGGACACACTCAGCACTTTCTGAAAACCTGGCCCCTTTAAGGTGTTTTAACTTGGGCACCCACCAAGCTGACATACCTAAAATAACAAGTCAGTTTGAAACTGTTGGCCAAAGTTACTAGAGCAGAAAAGCAGATTAAACCCTGGAGCATCAGGCTGGAACACACTTTCTATTAAGCAACATGGATTTGCCATTCTCTTTCTCCCCTTAGCCAGCAGGAGGAAGATGACTCCACATAGCACACACACCACTTCCCTCTTCCCCACATCTGCACCTGGCCTATGCTGGCTGTTGTGGCACAACAACAAAAGCTTAAATCAAACTGTCAAATTCTGGCTTCCTGGGAAGTTTCAAGCAATGTTTTCTCCAGGGATTTAATTGTGTGTGTGTGCTATGTGGGGGGGTGGTGGGGGTGTTCAAAAATAGAGGATGGGGGGGGGGGTCGACTAGGGGTGAGACCGTGAGGACGAAGGTGGGCTGTATGACACCATAGTAAAAACTGAAAAATGTTTCACAATCATTGTATTAGATTTAACTCAACTCATGTTTTAAAATCATCACACAAATTAAAGTTGGCTCAAACTCAAAGTTGGCTACTCCTATGAAGCGTTACATCTACATCCTTCTTGGTTTCTTGTTGTAATTTTGCACAACTCTGTTAATGAACTTCTCAAATGCAGTTCATTCATCTTTGGTGGCTTCGCGTGTGACCAGTACTTCCAGTCCTTCATGATATGCTCATGATCCAGCAGAAGGCAACTTCTTTCAGAACACAAAATTCTATTCAATGAAAAAAAAAAAATGCTCAACTGTAGCTGTTGTGACTGGGAGTAGCAAGAGATGAATTCCTACCTCTTTCATCCCAGGAAACATAGCGCAAAGATCGGGTCGAGCCACTAGTGATGATAAAGAAGAAATTGAAGTCAAATCTTCATTTGTTCATTGTATGATATTCTACTCTGTGTTCAAATTCTCTATTCTGTTCTGATCACATGGCAGCCCCATTGCAGGTAGTGCCTAACTCCACTCAACTGTCGGTGTTTTATAAGACAGGCACCTGTAAAACTTATGTAGAGGTTGTGTAGAATCAAGAAGTTGCTGTTGTAGATTTGTAAGGATCAAGACTATGTACTTTGTCAGCTGACTTAAACATTTCTTGTCCTTTTCACTTAAGGAGTCAATATAAGTGCTCTAATTAGTCAACTTCTGCACTGAAGTCTTTGCTTCTTCCAATACGTTTTCAATGGCTAGATTTCTGATTGATCCAAGTGTAACTTTTATTGCTGAACAAAGGTCTACTATTGTTGTAGCAGATGCCTGGATTGCATAATGACCCAAGAGGTTTCAACAGTAGACTTACAAGAAAGAGAATGGCAATAATCTTCTCTGAACTGAGTAGCAAAAGTAGTCCACCAGCCTCACCACTTAGACCCGTCCCATCTCCGTAGATACTTTCCAAAGCCAATAATAATGGTTGCAGTAATTTTAAGGCAACAGCCAAGGATCGTTCATGAGAAAGTCAGCATTAGACTAATTTGAACTTCAGTCCCAGTGTATCTTCTATTTTTTCCAAGATGTTTAGTCCTTTTGTATTCTTGCTGAAAAAGGAGTATAACAAAGACATTAAATTTGTTTTTTTAACTGTCTTTTATAGCTCATGCAGCTCATATAAGTGCTAGTTGGAGTAGATGGTCTCTGCAGTGTGTATAGGAGAGATTAGGGTTACACTTTTCTCTGAGCAAAGCTTGTACTCTACTATGTCTCCCAGAGAAGTTTGCAGCTCCATCAAATGCACAAACAGTCATCTCATCTCTTTGGGGTTCAATTTACAAGCATTTAACTTTTCTAAGATGTGGGTTGTCACAGATGCAGCCGATGTGTCTTCTATAACCTGAACATCTAGAAATGCATCTCCTGGCCTATCACAGACATCAAGATAATGTATGCAATGACCTAATACTTGCCCATTTGCATTGGTTCATTCATCAGCCATGTATGCACATTTTCTGAATACAGTGAGAGAGTTCTTCACTTTTTAAACTGCGGAGTCTTTCACTGTTGCACTGCATGCTTCTAACCAGTCAGTTGAGTTTCTTGCAGAAAGATAGTGAGCATTTGCTGGTTTTGGTTGGAACCAGTATCCAACTTCAGGATTACCAAGTGACAATGCACTTAACATTGTAGTGTGTGGTATCTCTTGCTTAAATATAAAGTATGATGCGACAGCCATATTTGTTTGCATAAACTGTGTTGTGTCTCTAGCATTCTTAAAAGCCTCATTAAGTACTTCTAAAATTGGCTTTGCAAGTGACTGGCTGGTAAAGCTTTTTGCATGTCAATACAGTCAGAGGATTGGTGTTTTGCAGCCTTTTCATGTAAGTTGTCAGCATTGGCTTTGCTGATTGGTTTGGCAAACCAAACTCCTCCACTTTTACTATATAAATCCATGGTATGTACGCCCATATCTTGAATAGTGCATGCAGTTCTGGTTGCCCCATCTCAAAAAAGATATATTGGAGTTGGAAAAGGTACAGAGAAGGGTAACTATAATGATTAAAGGTATGGAACAGATTCCATATGAGAAGAGATTAAAAAGACTGGGACTGTTCAGCTTGGAAAAGAGACGACTAAGAGTCGAGATGATAGAAGTCTATAAAATCTTGACTGGTGTGGAGAAAGTAAATAAGGAAGTGTTATTTACTCCTTCCCATAACACAAGAACTAAGGGGGACACAATGAAATTAGTAGGCAGCAGGTTTAAAACAAACAAAAGGAAGTATTTTTTCACACAACGCACAGTCAACCTGTGGAACTCTTTGCCAAGGGATGTTGTGAAGGCCAAAACTATAACAGGGTTCAAAAAAGAACTAGATAAGTTCATGGAGGATGGGTCCATCAATGGCTATTAGCCAGGATGGGCAGGGATGCAACACCATGCTCTGAGTGTCCCTAGCCTCTGTTCGCCAGAAGCTGGGAGTGGACGACAGGGGATGCATCACCTGATAATTGCCCTGTTTTGTTCATTCCCTTTGAAGCACCTAGCATTGTCCATTGTCTGAAGACAGGATACTGGGCTAGATGGACCATTGGTCTGACTCAATATGGCCATTCTTATGATCTTATATAAAAATTAATTACAATATAACAACAAAAATGTTTAGTACAGAAACTCCCCAAGATAACGACCTCTCGAGATAGCAACAATGTGCACTAACTACCTTGGCAAATAATGCATTTTAAAAGTCTAGGCCTAGGAAATGGCTATTTATGTAAGTTTCCATGTCACAAATCTAGCATTCTGGAGCAAAGTCATTAAAACATAGTCCAACAAACAAATGTTACTTTAACATACCCCTCCCTTCACTATACCCAACTCATAGTTGTTGTACTTGGTCAGTGGAGACCCAGAGTTTAGAGGTGCTTTCTCATGAGTTCACCTCCCACCCTGGCGGGGCGGGAGGGGAGAAGGCACCTTGCTCGTTCCTTCAGCCGCTCACCTCGCTCTGACTGCTCACTCTGGCTGCTGTTTGTCGTGCCACCATTCACTCCACCACTCCATCAACAATGGCCTGCACCGTCACCTTCTGCTGCCACCAGCCCCTGCCATCTCTGAGTCAGTCTCTTGAGGTTCCACAAGCTCTCAGTGATTTCAGCTCTCAGTGGGGGAACCTCACAGTGAGTGCAGTCTAGGCCAGCAGTGTCTTCCACAGAAACGCTGTCCCGCACTTAGACCGGATTATCGATGATTTCAGCTCTAGCGGTCACTTAGCAAAACAAAAGACTGTCTATGGAGCCTAATCAGCTCTCTCTTTAAACAGAGAAGAGAGATAGGTCAAATTGTGCCTGTGACTCTGTTTTGTCTGCCAAAAGCGGCCTTTTGGCAAAAAAAACTTGGTAGTGTAGACAAGCCCTTCGGAAGAGCCCACACCACCAAGCAAAACCCCTCTCCACCCTTTCTCTCTCTGCACTGGGATCTGCCATCTAAACCTCTTGCTTAGTGAGCGCAGTTCAGTTCAGGGTGACTAGTGCTTAATTTGTAATGAAAGAGGTGTCAGGGTCAAGTAAGTTTGTTACGTTCCTAACTGATGTGACAAGCCCAGAGGCAATGACCTGCCAAGCCTAGACGTGCCGGGGCTCAGCCCTGGCAAAAATTAAGCACTGACTGTGACCCCCTCAATGAGGACAGGCTACGTACAGTTCTGCTGCCCTTTACTCATACAATAAGGATAACAACATTTCATTACCCCAACATACAATAGTAAAGTGATTTGTAACCCAAAACCGGCCACAATTGATTACTCGGGCAACACAGCTCTGTCTGCTGGATACCTAGTCAGAGTAGGTATGTTCATGTAAATACAGTCTGGTCCTGAAGTCTTCCTCCCCACCCCCTGGGTCATCTAGCTGGCAGGAAGAGCTCATTTAGACCTTGCTTACAAATCATAATTTGAAATTATTAGGTTGGCCAACATCGCTGAAATGAATGTGCTAACATTGTCATAAAAAACAACAGCTGTGTGAGGAAGCTAATCTTTGTTCATACTTTTCAAACCCATTATGAATTCTCAGGTACAAGTATTTTATCCTATACAGTATATGCATTTAAAGTGTGTATTAATGTTTCAATTTCAATTCAAATTTCTAGTATATGACTATATTGGCAACACTGAAGTAGGTAACAACTGGGGGGGGATGTTTGGGGAAATTCAGGAGGAGTGTACACCTCCCCTGGGAGGGTAGGGAAATCCCTGTTTTCAAGCTAAATGGTGTCAGAAATGCAGCCCTCCCTCTGGAGCTGTGGGGCAAGGGGGAAAGCTACCAGCATGGAGAGCTGATGAGAGTCTAGAGGAGCCCTTGTCTCAGAGCCTGGAAGCAGAAGCCTAGGAAGAAATGTGAAAGGGTGGGGGGGGAAGAGGGGGAAACAGCAGTTTTCCAGGTCTGACTGAGTTGTGGATTCTCATAATTCCTAGGAAAGCATGGCCAGACTAAGGCAGTATGGGACCATACCTCAGGCTCCAGCTCCTGGAATCATGTAATTACAACAGAATCTCAGCGTTCATTTTAAAAAAAGGTTTCTAGCCCTCCTGGCTGCAAAGAAAGCTTGAAAACATGAGCGAGCATAACTGATTCAGTGACATCTGCCTGAGTCTGCAGAGAGCCTGGAACAATAGTTCTGATGGGTAGTAAGTGCTCCATGTATCTCAATGGCATATTAACCCCAAGACCAAGGTTCTGTAGCTCCCATCCTCCATCCCAGCAGAGGTGTGTGTGTGTGATGGGAGGAAAGAGCAGCAGTCTAGTCCCACCCCTGTCACCGTCCCCAACCACATACACCCAGCTGCTGAAGCAACACTGGGGAAGAGGGGAGGTGTCTTCCTATTGCCACTCCTGCCTCTGTGTCATGGTGTACTTAGGTTCCTGGATTGCTTTAATCTGACCCTGCATGAAAGAGAAATGAATACATGTAACTTACTTATTAGCTGCCTCATTCTGATCTCACTTAAAGTGACTTCAGCGGAGTTACTCCTGACCTACACCAGCGTGAGCGAGATCCGAATCAAACCTCTAGATCATGAGAGTCAAGAATGTAATGCGGTGACAAAAAAGGCTAACATTCCGGGGTGTTTTCACAGGAGTGTTGTATGTAAGACATGGGACGTAATTGTCCCTCTCCACTCGGCACTGGTGAGGGCTCAGCTGGAGCACTGTGCCCTGTTCTAAGAACCACACTTTGGGAAAGACATGGACAGGTCCATGAGAGAGACTCCAGGAGAGCAACAGAAATGACAGATACTTTAGAAAACCTGACTATGAGGAAAGGTTTAAAAAAACTGGTTAAATCTTGAGAAACGATGACTCAGGGCGAATCTGATTACAGTCTTCAGATATGTTAAGAGCTGTTATAAAGACGATGATAATCAGTTGGTTTCCATGTCCGCTGAAGGTAGGACAAGAAGTAATGGGCTTTATCTGCCACAAAGGAGATTTAGGTTAGATATTAGGGAAAAACCTTTCTAACTCTGTTAAACTCTGGAATAGGCTTCCAAGGCAGGTAGTGGCATCCCCATCATTGGAAGTTTTTAAGAGCAGGTTGGACAAACAGCTGTCAGGGATGGTCTAGGTATAGTTGGTCCTGCCACAGCATAGGGGGCTGGACTTGCTGATCTCTCAAAGTCCCTTCCAGCCCTACATTTCTATGATTAATATGATCTTTCAAATTATTTGTATTTGAGTTTATCTATGGTGTAGCCAGTTCTCATTTAGACACCAGGAGAATTATTTTGATAAACGCTCGTTTGGGGGGAGAAGATTATGGGCATTTTCAGCCGTGTGGGTGTGAATCCCTTTTGGCTTGCTCACTTTTAAGGTCTCCACTCAGCAGAATTCTGATTTAGTTTATTTTGAAAGAAAGACATGATGCCACTCATGCAAAAAAAGCAAGCAAGGCCAGAACACAAGGACGCTTAGTGTGGATGTTCTGTGGTGAAGTAATAGGATTTATGCACAAACCTTACAGCATAGGTGTCTGAGTTATCCTTGGCTTTATCTACCAGGCATTTACAAAAGGGCCCTCCTCTCCCTGCTTAAATTCATTACTGACAAAGCCCTTTGTCATCAGAGTTATACTATTCTTATTTCCAGCATTGGTGTTGGTCCTCCCGAGTGACCTATCCAGAATATAGTGGATAATCCTTAATATTTAACTGAATTGAGCAAACAAACCAATCATGCAAAGGTAATATGAAAGCCAGATATCTGAAAGTGGGGGAAGAGGAGGGAAAGAAAGGCTGTATTTATGTCTTGTGGTTTATGCAGACCCTATACAGGTCCGTCTCATCTTACGTGCATTTAACATGCACAATTTCAACTTTACGCAGTCGGCAAAAAACAAAAAAAGAGAAAAACAACAGTTTTAATACTATACCTGTAGTGCGGGCGATTTCGCCCGCCATAGAACTCAATGGGGTTTTGGCTATATGCGGTTTTCGCTTTACGTGCTAACCGTGGAATGGAACCCCCGCGTAAGATGAGACAGACAGACCTGTATAAACTTTTGTAGGATACTAGACAGCTCTGCTGAATCAGTCCCCAAATATATTCAAAGTCTAGCTTCTCCAGCATTGGTCCAGATTCACCCTCTTCCCTGTTAGCTTCCCATGAGTGGAAAGATCAAAAGAGGTAAAAAGCAATCTTCTTTCTGCCTCTTAAAAATCTGAAGATTAATATAGTGACAGCAAATGAGATGGGGAAATTAGCATTGATATAATCCAAGCAGAGGTTTGCCAGGCACTGTTTAGTCTCTGGCTCTGGCATTGCTCCTTAAACCTGGCCTGCTACTCAAGTCCTGGGCCTTTATTGGTCAGAGACTGCCAATTGTGCTACATTATGTGGTACTTTTTCAACTGCCCGACACAGAGATTAGGGATCACAAAACTCATTTCTTCCTGTAAGCCAGGGATCTCAAATTCACATGAGGGCTAGTACGTTGGCCCGAGGGCCGCATCACTGACCTGCCCCGCCCCCCCGCTGTCCCCGCTCCACCTCTTCCCACCCTTTCCCCATCCCCATTCCAATCCCTTCCCCAAAGTCCCAAACCCAACTCCACCCCCTCCCTGCCCCTATTCCAACCCCTTCCCCAAATCCCCGCCCCTGCCCCACCTCTGCTCCGCCTCCTCCCCTGAGTGCACGGCTCCCTGCTGCTCCCTCCTCCCTCCTGGAAAGCGCTAAGTGCTGCCAAACACCTGTTTGGTGGCGGGAAGCACCTGGAGGTAGGCAGAGGAGCTGGGACACGGCGTGCTGTGGGGGAGGGGAGCTTGGCAGCTGCAGGAAATACCTCGGGGGGGGCGGGGAGCTTGACGGGCTGCAGCTAATAACTCCGCGGGCCGCGTGTTTGAGACCCCTACTGTAAGCTTTGGTGATGTAGCATATTGACTAGCGTGTACGTGTACAATGCACGCCAGTGCTCAGAAGCTGGATCAAGAACAACTGGATCAAGTGTTCCTCGTGGCAGGCCTATGAAGTGGATATAAACCTGAATTCCAGCCACAACAATGGGGGATGCGTCTTTAAATCCAGTTCATGGGAGACTTTGATTTTTAACGCTGAGCCCAAAGTTCTATGAATGCATGAGCTGACTTCCTGACAAAGAGGAAGTAAAGCAAGTATCTACACAGCAAGAACTGTGCACAGGCTCTGAGCTAGCTTGAATCCAGCTAGTGCAGGTAACATAGCAATGAAAAGAGCTCAATGCAGGCAGCATATGCCCAGCATGGACCCTGGATATGTACTTGGCTTGCTAGTCTGTATAGTGCAGCCTTCACTGCTATTGTTACCTGTGCTAGCTGGATTCAAGCCAGCTCAGGTAGGCTAGCCCATGCACAGCTCTTGCTGTGTGGACATATGCATAATCTTGTGATTAGAGTACAGCATTGGGGAGTCCCTGCCCTGCCACTGACTCCATCTGGGAGCTCAAGTTATTCAAACTCTCTGGTTTTCAGTTTCCCCATGTGTGAAATGGGAACAATGATATTTACCTCCCCTAGAAGTGATGAGGCTTAATTCCTGTTTATAAAGCACCATAAAAATCTACTGATGAAATGTGCTCTACAAAGGACAGAGCGGTGTTGGCCTGTTATTACTGTTGTCTCCAAATATAAAAGGTTAAGGCACTTAGTTGCTCCGACCACCACCTATTCCCTAATGAGACCATTATGTCATAAGAGTGACTCTACCCCTATATAATAGTTTATAAGCAATCTTTCGCATTTGACCCCTTTTTAGCATAACTGGACTTTCATGCATCAAAAGGAGGCTTGCCACTAGCAAAGGGGATGACGAGGTGTTTAGAAGAGCTACTTAAATAAAGGTTTCCTGTCTGTTTCTGAGACTGCGTCTGGGCTATCAGTCTCAGTGGAGGAGTTCTACATTTCACCCACCCACCCACCCACCCACCCACACAGAGAGACTCTCCCCCTTTTTATTCATATCCCAAGAATAAGGAAAAGAATCATCCAGACAAGGGCTGTCTCAGTCAGTAATGCCATTATGTGGAAGTGTGTGGTCATCACAAAATGCTTCATTTCCCCAATCCCACCCATCTTCAAAACGGAAGAGGGAGGGGGAGGCACTAACTAGTGCAAGCCTTGAAGTATGAGCCCTTAAGTAAAGTCAGATATTTCTGTGTTATTACTCTGCAGTTCAACAGTCACGAGCAATTACCGGAGCAACTTCCTCATCCCCATGAGTCACACAGACCCTCACTACATTCATTAAAACAAAATAATAAATGAACTGGACCATTTCCTCAACTATTACCACACAAAGAGATTAAAATAGAAAGCTGAGTGGCAGGGTAGAGGAAGAGAGGGCTTGGCAGGGGGGATGACTGAGGAAGATTGTAAACAAGATTTCTTTCAGTAGGTACCTTAGAGGTGCAAAGAGGCCAAATTAGAGATTCTGCTCTCACTCACACTGGTGTAAATCTAAGTAGCTCCACCAAAGTTTCCCAGGCTTACACCAGCGAGAGGGGGATCTGAGTCTTGCCCTTGTCTTCACCCATGATTTTCACTCAGCCACCACTCAAAATATGGCTTGCTTATTCCCAACACTTATGCCTGCTGTGGTCTTTATTTGGACACAGTTCTGGTATCCCCTAGGCCAGTGGGGGGAGGACTGTGCCCTTGCGGAGTAAGATCCAAAGATGGGCATCTAAAAGTGGCACAAACTTGGGGGAAATTATTGTTTATTTTAAAAGAAATTGGCCTGTCATTAATTTTCTTCATTCACATACGGTTCCTGTACTTGTCTAGATGTACTGCCCTCCACCCTTTCCCACAGCTTTGCCTGCAGTCAAGTCACAGTCCTGCATTTAGGATATTGCTGTGTTGCCATCGAAATTGTGATTTTTACCAATTCATTGTGATGGCTCTAATCAGGAAGCAAACTTCACCTTCCAAAAAGAAAACCTGGGTAAACAAAACTGTCTGACAACAGTCCCACATCTAGTGTGGGTGCTAATGTAACGTCACAGCCAGAGCAGAGGCCTGGGACTCAGCACTCCTAGGTAGAGCTGGTTGGGAGTTTTCTGATGAAATGGCAATTCGTCAAACCCAAAATGTTTTGTGGAAGTATATTGGGAGCAGTGAACTTTCAAAAACTACAGGGTTCCACCAACAGAACTGTACCTGCTTTCCTGCCAGGGAGCTGGCACTTCCATGTCCCAGGGCAGCCCCACCACGCAGATTGCCCCAGCCTAAGGAATCCAGACTTCCTGTTGCCACAGAGCCAGGAAATCCCAGGAACCTGAGCTGGGAGTCCGGAAACCCTGAGAGACCCAATTTGAGCTGGAGCTATCAGGGTTTCCAGGCTTCCCGCCACAGAGCCAAGAAGTCCTGGGATGGGCTTCCAGAGCCTGCAGCTCTGGCACAGTCTTGCCAGGCAGACTGCCCTAGGTCCAAAGACCCCAGGGCTTCTAGACTCCTGGGGCAGTTGGCTCCCCTGGCTGTGGGAGTCAGACAGTCCGGGGACCCATGGGCCCAGGAGTCTGGAAGCCTGGGGTTCCCAATCCTGGAGTAGTCTGCATGGTGCTGAAGATCCTGTCAGCTGCTGACTGAAACTGAGCTGATTCTTGTCAGTTTCACTGCTGCCCACCACTTAATAGCAGCAGTGAATCTATCAAGAATCATCTCAGTTTCTGGTCCTGGGGAGCACATTTCATTTCGGAAACAGCGGGTGTCAGAATGAATCCAAATTTCACAGTGTTGAAATTCCCTGCAAACTGTGATGGTCACATAAACACCACCCTATACCAGAAACCTACTGACTGCTATACTTACCTACACGTCTCCAGCTTCCATCCAGGCCACATCACACGATTCATTGTCTACAGCCAAGCCCTATGATAGCCGCATTTGCTCCAATCCCTCAGACAGAGATAGACACCTACAAGATCTCTATCAAGCATTCTTAAAACTACAATACCCACCTGGGGAAGTGAGGAAACAGATTGACAGAGCGAGATGGGTACCCAGAAGTCACCTACTACAGGACAGGCCCAACAAGGAAAATAACAGAACACCACTGGCCATCACGTACAGCCCCCAGCTAAAACCTCTCCAGCGAATTATCAACGATCTACAACCTATCCTGGAAAACGATCCCCCACTCTCACAGGCCTTGGGAGGCAGGCCAATCCTCACTTACAGACAGCCCCACAACCTGAAGCAAATACTCACTAACAACTACACACCACAAAACAAAAACACTAACCCAGGAACCAATCCCTGTAACAAACCTCATTGCCATCTCTGTCCCCATATCTACTCTAGTGACACCATCATAGGACTCAACCACACCAGCTACACCATCAGAGGCTCATTCACCTGCACATCTACTAATGTGATATATGCCATCATGTGCCAGCAATGCCTTTCTGCCATGTACATTGGCCAAACTGGACAGTCTCAACGTAAAAGGATAAACAGACACAAATCAAACATACAAAGGCCAGTAGGAGAGCACTTCAATCTCCCTGGACACTCAATAACAGATTTAAAAGTAGCCATCCTTCAACAAAAAAACTTCAAAAACAGACTTCAAAGAGAAACTGCAGAACTACAATTCATTTGTAAACTTAACACCATCAATCTGGGCTTGAATAGGGACTGGGAGTGGCTGGCTCACCACAAAAGCAATTTTCCCTCTCTTGGTATTGATACCTCCTCATCAATTATTGGAAGTGGACCACATCCACCCTGACTGAATTGGCCTTCAACATTGGTTCTCCACTTGTAAGATAACTCCCTTCTCTTCATGTGCCAATATATATTTATGCCTGTATCTGTAATTTTCACTCCATGCAGCTGAAGAAGTGGGGTTTTTACCCACAAAAGCTTATGCCCAAATAAATCTGTTAGTCTTTAAGGTGCCACTGGACTCCTCATTTTTTTTTTTTTTTTTTTGGAAGATAGGCAATTATTGTGCACACACAAAAAAATCTTCCGTTCATATTTATATCAGTTTTTAAACAAGTTTGTTTCTGTGATTTGTGCCTTTGGTGTTTGCTTTCTATAAACATTCTAGTGAGTGAGTTTTACTGGCTGGAATGTTCATAAAACAATTAATTTTAGCAAATATTGGAAAATATTCCAGGAAAGCAATTTTTGTATTCATAAAGATTAGCATTTGCGTCAGAAACCATATTCCAAGAGCTCCACCCATTCTAACGCAACAGAAACATATTTCATGACTTAGGTTTTCAGTCAAAAACTAAACACAATAGCACCAGTTTTGAACATTTGCAATGAACTGCTGGCAAACAAAATTATCCACAGAAACTATTTGGCAAAAGTTTTCCAATAGCCAATAATTCTGAGTAAGTCACAATCTGCTTGTGAGCAATTTACCAACAGAAAGAAGTGACATTTGAATACCTTATTTGTCCAGCTGTTCCTGGTACATTAGATAGTACTAAAGAGTCTAAATTCAGATCTCCATCTGGCCCCTCTACAGAACTATCTGAGCCTCCCCTTTATTAGCGTATTTTCCCTGGCAACACTCTGAGGGAGGGTTAACATCACTAGCCACAGATGGGGAAGGGAGGAAGCGAGAGACTAAGACACTCAGCCAAGCTCACACAGAATGTCTGTGGTGGAATTGAGCCTGGGTCTCCAGAGTCCAAGGCTACTGTTCTAACCACTGGATAATTCTTCTCTCAGCTTTCCTTTAATCATTGTAACATTGCCATTAGCACAGTCACAAATAAATGCTTTACTGCAGCACCTTTTTTAAACTACTTGTTCCATTCACACACTTAGGCCTTTGAAAAGTAGCATCAGTATTGCAATATCTCACCATCTCCTCAGCACAAGCAGTTTTTCCTGTACAGATTTTAGTTTCATCATCCTATCTGGGCACAATACGCTGGCTCGTCTTCTGCCAACATTCAGTACGTTGATTCAGACACACAATGACAGCTGTCCATTAGAATCTCCCAGCAGAGTACTTCATGTCACAACCCGGCATGAAGTGCATACACCTTCCTCAGTATTTTTGTTCCCCTTAAGGTGCAGGTTTCACATTCTCCTGCTTCCTCTGTGGAAATACAGGGCCTACTTTTCAAAAGGTACTGAGTGTTCACAGTGCCAGCTGAAGCCAGCTTTGCTATTCATGCATGCCTCTCCTAAGCACTGGTGTCAGCATGATTGGTATTGTACAGCTTTGTGATGTAGACAAATGTCTAAGACCGGAGAAGGTTAAAGGGATACAGTCAAAATTGATGGGTCTATAATTTAACCTACCATTAAATAGATATATATATTAAAAAAAAAAAAGAAAACAAAAGAGTGAAGTGTCTTGTTCTTGAAAAATAACACGTCCCCAAAAAGAAAGTCCTGACAGAAATCACACTGGGTGATCTGACAATAAATGTGGTGAGCCAGGTTTAGAATTACAAGCACTGTCCCTTGACTGCCCTCTTCTTCAGATTGATCTAAATCTCACTCAAGTGAAAGGGAAGACTTCCAATGACTTGAATGGGCAGTTCATCAGTTCACATATGAGCAGCATAATTTTGAAATATACAAGAATTCTGTGGTCTGAAGTGCTTGAAGATACTTGGGTGTTTTAACATCCTGTCTTTTCACAAGAAAAGATCAGAGTGACAGAGCAAAAGAATGGCGTGATGCTCACACTTGCTCGAACTGGAACAGCTGGTAATCCTAAAATTAGGTCAATCAACTTTTCAGGTATTATTTTCACTTACGATTTAAACTCGTACAGTAGAGAGGTGAAAGGAGAGTTCAGCAATCTGGTGCATTAGTTAACTCCATGAATATATATATTTTTCATTCAAGATTTTACACTGACTAGTGTTTATTTTGGGTCCACTTAGAAGCTATTTAGTGCCCAATCCCAAGATGCTTGCTTCAAAGTTTATAAGGAATGCCATGCAAATAAGAAATTGCCTGCATAATTTATGTGGTCAAGGCAAAAGGAATTTTAGCACTGACTGATTGTGTGTGTCATTTTCATGGGCCTTATTTGCTGCCCAGTACATATTCATATAGCTGGTTTATCTCCATGACTTAGACCTGAAGTTGTATCTAAAAGAAACAAACAGTAAATACTTGTTGACTTTTCACTATTTCCCATCTACACCTCTTGTGTTTTCTTTATTTTTTTAGTTCAAGCTAAAAAGGTGTCAGATTTATATCAAAACAAGACCCCCACATTTATTATTTTGAATTTGTGATTTCTTGGGGCCTGATTTTTGAATGCTCAATACTGGCAATACTGCTATATATTGACTGCCTATTGCACCCCCCTCCATGCTCCTCTGCTTGAAGATTAAAACAAAAGAAGTTCAGGTGCCTCTTCCTCCCTTGATTTCCCGCTGCAACCTAATACTGCTACCACATTTTTCTTCCCTCCTTTCTCTCTTCCATCAAAGCCACTAGCCCATCATCCACCTCATCTCTGCTGAAAATAAGTAGCTTCTATCTGGCCCCCTTCCCAACTTCATGACTAGCTTCCCACCTCTCTACTCTTGCTACTTATTTACTACCGACATTAAACATTCCCTCTGTGGGGATTCCCTTCCAGTGAAATTCAAAATAGGGCTTTGGTGGGTGTTTAGTGATGCAGATACCTTGTGCTGTCCCTCCAAAGAAGGCTGGATTTATTTTTCATCCTTGCTTACTACATCACTAACCTGTTTCCTCAGCAAGGCTTTGAAGAAAATGGCCGACATACCTCCACCTACACCACTGCCTGCTTTGCTTTCAGTGTCGTTTTTTGAGCCTCTCATGTGCAGAATCTGCTTTTCTCAGGTGGTTAATTCCCTACATCTTGCCTCTAGTCCCAAAGCTCGTTCGCTCTTCTGATACTGCTAGCTTACCGTGCAGTTTTTCAATATTATTGATTGTGCTGTCCTGCTTCAGCAACTCAAGCATATCTATCAAATCTTCAAAGAGTGGTGGTGGTGGTCTCCTTGTCAAGTAGCAAACAAGTTCACGTTACTCAATCTTTAGTTTACTCTGATCATTTTCAAATGCATAAGACAAAATAAGTCAATGTTTCAGCTTTTTTTTCGGGTCCTGTCCATAGCTGTAGTAGTGTCCGAGAATGAGAGAGGAGTCTGGGGAGCCTCTTCTCAATTCACAAGCAGCAGGACAGGATTTGTTTGGGGCCCAAAGAAGAGCTGAGGAAAAGGGCAGCTAACACACTCGGTCACACACTGTACCCCTAAGGAGGCATGGTTTAGAGGGGAATACCCAGCTTATTCAGCTACACTGGCAGCATCCCCTCCAGAGTGTGAACCTGCAGCCCACTCTGAAAGAGCTCTCCCATGACTATAGGATTTCTGTAGGAGCGGAAACACCAGACAGCATCTCTGCTCCAGTTCACCGCACCAACCAGAGCAAGATTTGGCCATTAGTTGGTTAAGATAGTAATGAGAGCAAGCCATTAGAGTCAGGAGGAAAATAGGAAATATTTTCTGCAAGTTTGGGTTTTGTTTTTATTTTGTTTTCAAAAATACTAAAAAAAAATTGGGATTTTTTTGGTCAAAAAGCTGGAAAGTTTCAAAAGAAATAGAAATTTTCACTAAAAAAAATTGTCTGACAAAACAGTTTCCACTGTTACAAATGAGAGTTTACAGTTGCTATTTGTTTGCATGTTGTCCCACTTGCAAACAAAATTCTGCTTTAAGGATGAACACTGCTTTCAATGGCTCTTCTGTGCTTCTATAAATACACTGGATGCTAGGGTAAATGTGGTGTTGGATAGGAATAGAACCTCCTCAAACAGATTGCTGCAGGGCAGGAATAGCTTAATAGGGCTGTTAAGAGTTCTCACCGTGATATCTCATAGTAATAAACTTGCTGTGTTTCATGCTCTGTGATATCTACTGCTGGATAGTCTCAATGTGTCCTATTGTGCCTAGTTAGTGAAGGCTATAGGCTGGCATCTGAAAAGTGGGGTCAGGAACTGTAAAGGAGAGGAACGGCTGTGGAGTTCTAGAGCTTTTAAGTTGCTTGACTTGCTAGAGGTGCACTATATTAAACTGTACTGGTGATCTTTTAGGGTGTTAGTTTTTATGTATTTTTCAGTTATGTTGGGGTACATAGAGCACCTCCTACCCATAGTCAATTTTTTAGCATTGTACAAATATGCATAGAGGGGCAATTCCCCTCTTCTCTTCTTGATCTAAACATTTTCTAGCTTTACTCAATGTGTGTCACAATGCTTTAAGTTGATTATGTGAGAACTGCCTTTTTAGGGCCCGATGCCGCAAAGATTTACACATGCATAAATCTTTGTAGAATCAAGGTCTTATTTAAAAATTTAATTTTTATATAGTCCAAGAAATATTAATGGCATTGTAGTCTTAATATTTTCAGAAGAGGCTGTATGTATGTGGATTTTATCCCCAGTAGAGGTTGCTGTTTACTTGTCTTACTGCTGCCTTCTAACTATAGACAATTCTTAGTATTTATGCAGTTATACTCCTAAAACTTACATACACCACAGGCTCATCTACTCTGTAGCTATAACCATGTCAACTTAACCAGCTTCTGACATCCCCATCTGACAGCCAAACAGCACTGATGCAACCTACTGCTCATTCTACAAACATTTAGGCATAGATTTCAAAGTGATGCTCTTCAGGATTTACATTCTAGCTTACCTCATTCATTGAGTTGGTAAGCTACATCAGACCTAGAGTAATTCCATCTTCTTCATGTCAGACACGATGCACATGCAGTGTATGCTTGCAGCAACTGAAGAATTAGCTGTCCAGTGATCTTGTTATTTGGAGAGTGCACGCAACTAACACCAACTAATCTACAAAGTAATCATTCTTCCGAGATCAGTGTGATGAGCCGACAGAAAGTTTAAAATCTAGCACCGTCCTCCTCACCCATTAAGACTAAAAGCCAAAATAAAATGTAAAAACATATCAGCTTTGCACTGTACATAATGTAAGCAGGTTTATAGGCAAATTATAAGTAGCTCCACATATGTGCAGTAGATGTGTACCAAAGAAAATCATGGAGCCACCAATCCAATCCGTTTAAAACAAAACAGAAATTAACATATTTAATAAAATCACTGAGGTCTACACATTTTCTGTGATATAAATTTAACTAGTTTACTAACCCTCCCCTTTAAGCCACTATAGACATCAAATCTAAGACTGACAACCAAGCACAAAATCCTGAGTCAAGCCCCCAAAATCAGGAGGTTGGCTTAAAAATCATGAGATTTTAAAAGATTAACTTTGGGGTCTTTTTATTTGCCTGCTTTATTTTGAGCTTCTGGGCGTCACATAGTCCTGCTGTTCTGTGCAAACATGAAGGTTACAAGCGCCTTGTCTTTTTAGATGGAATTTGAAACATAGGACTCCACAAGCTGGGGCTTTAAGAAAAATACCAAGTAATTCTGGGGGGGTATCATGCGAGTTTGCAACTCTGAAAATCCAACTTTTCAAGATCAGTTCAGAGCATTTGACTGCTACATCTGATCGAATGAAGAGAGAGTTTCTTAACTATCATATAAATATAGAAGTGAGGCAAGCAGAGGTCCTGACTGGGTAAGTGGGTCTGTGTAGAGACCTCTCAGCCAGTTGCAAGACTGGAGCCTGAACCTACAACTAGATTCTCCCGAATTCCATATCCATTGTCATCTCTTTGAACATGAGGAAAGTGCACTATCTCCAGCCATATCTGCCACCAACCTATGAAATACCCTCATTGACTCATTAAAATATTCCAAATTTTGATATTTTGACAAAATATGGTCAAAAATCAAAAATTTGACACCTCTCCCCCCAAAGGGGACAAGCTTTCTTGAAAAAATAAAAAACATGAAAAAATTCTGTGTTTTTTAATCAGCTCTACCCTTTGATTCTATATTTCCCCAGGATCCAATGAGATATGTACAGAAATCCTCTAGATGTCAAGTTCACCACTGTTTGTTGCACTGTTTATCGTAACAGGTCTTTCAGCTAAACACATTTTAAACAACATAACTCACTCAATGCTCATTGGTGTCAACGGGACTCCTTCCCTTGATTTCAAAAAGGATTGGAGCAGGTCCTTATATAATCTGGAGGCAAATATATTAAATTCCACAACCAAATGTATATAATAAGCACATCTCAGAGTTAAACAAACTAAATATCCAGTTAGCAATGATGCAGAGACACAAAACAGTCAGGCTTGCCATCTACAGGAAAAATGTGTCTCAAGGCTTTTTTCCTCTTCCAAATTAAATAAGCGGGTCTGACAGAATGGGGAACCAACTGAACAGCTCTAGAGCTAGCCCTGTTTTGTAGGGGAGATGATCATGGGTTGGAGAGAAAGCCACAGGTGTGGAGATGGGAGAGGGCAAAGGGCATGGCCCCCTAAACAGGGGACTTGCCCTCCATTTTTGAGAGCCTGCCCCTGGCAGGGAGTATAATGGGGGAGGGAAAATCAAACAAGCCCCCACACACACACTTGGTCCCTGACTGGAGCTGGGTGGTGGAAGGGCAGAACCCCTTCCCTGCAGGCATGAAAGAGGTGTGGCCAGGCCAGATTTGGTTGGCATTGTGACCATATGCACCAGATGACTCATTCACTCACTCAGATTTGGCCCAGATAGCACTTAGTCATGAAGGAGGAGGGTGGCCGGGCCAAATCGGAGTGCATGGTGTTGTGACCTTGCAGAATGCCACTCAAATTTAGTTCCTTCACCCCCTCCCCAGCCTTTTAGTCTCCCCCCTCCCACGCACACATGTCTGCAGTCCTTGCAGTATGCCTGGAGAAAGCTGGATGGAAAATCATGAGCTGGGGGGAGGAACTTTCTCAGGGTCTCACACAGATTATTAGACTAACAAATCAGTGCTACCTACCTCTTCATGCTACTGCCACATGGGAGAGGTGTCAACACATGGTCCCCACAGCCATGGCATTTTAAGCATACTATAAATTCACCCCTTCAATGTGTTTTCACAGGGACACAGAGTCCTTGGGGGTAAGACAATTTTAACTCCAAGAGACCCTTCCTGTACCTGTCCCCTTCATGGAACAATCACCCCCATGTGAGCTCAGCCCAATCCTTCCCTCCCCCACCATGACTGGTTTCTAATGTGATCTTTGCAGTAAGTGAAAACAGGTGTTTTCACTCTCCTGCTGAAAGATACAGTTTTAACCCTCTCTCCACCAAACTGTGCACTACATGTGAAATGTATTTTAAGGGAAGTACCTGGGATTAGAGAGGCAAAGAGTTTCAAAAAGCTAGGGGGTGGGCATTTGCATGGGGTTTGGTTTTTAAATAGCTTTACAAATATTGTGATTTAATTTTAAATGATGAAAAAAAGTTTAAAGTTAATCATCTTATTATAAAAAGATCTTTTTTCTCTCCCTGCCTGTGCAACATACAATGGTTACACCACCTCAGTCACTACTCTCAGATTGAAGCACCTTATCTCCTAGAAGTTATAACATGCTTTAGACTCCTGTGACATCCTAAAGCTTGTAGCGTACTTAGAGTCAGTAAAATGAGTTAAGGAAAAATAAGTACCATGCTGCCCCCATGCTGGAAGGGGGATTCACCAACTTTCCCAAAGATTTCTGCATGAGAAGGTAGCTTTAATATCCACTTGATTGTGCTGATTGAAAAATGCTAATGTGGTTTTGTGGGTAATTTGGGGAAAATGTCTTTTCCTCCCATAGTCTCTGTGACAGTCTTCCCCATAGTCATCATAAAGGCATGATTATGATATGATTATGACATAATTATGATGCATCTTGTATAAAATGTGTTATGTAAGGTGTCAATGGAAAAGTTATGATTTGCTTAATATGATTATCCTATTTATAGGCATGTATCATTTTTGTATCTAAAGTTATGAATATTGACTATGTATCTGTATTTCAAATGTGCTTACACTGGGTAACACTCACAACTAGCCTTTCAGGTACAACAAAGAAGAAGCCAGACAGTGCTAATGACCCATCAGCAGAAACAAAGGGCCATGGAAAAGCCTTGTCCTCACCTGAGGACACTTCAGACAGCCTATGGATAATGGCTGCTATGACTCAGCAAGGCATACAAGGACATCTGACCAGACCACATGATACTGCACTCCATTTTGGGACGTGTATCAACTTGGCTTGGAACAAAGAGGTTCCTGCCATATGGAAGAAACTATAAAAGGGGGAAGTGACATCACCAAGGGGCCTCATCCCTCTACAGCTCAACATCTTAGGAACAAAGACTGACTTGGGGGAAAGTGCTGGTTCAGGCTGGAAGAGAGAATTCCTGCCTGTGTATAGAACATCTACAAACTGCTTGTACTAGCTAACATGGTAAGACACCAGTTGATTCAAATCCTATTTAGCATATTATGCTTAGAGTATGTTTTTGTTTATTTGTTAGGTAATCTACTTTGATTTGTTTGTTATCCCTTATAATTACTTAAAATCTATCTTTCTGTAGTTTCTGGTTTTCTCTTAACCAATGTGTTTTTGAATGAAGTGTTAGGGAATCTTAGTTCTGTTAACAAAGGCCGGTGTATATCTTCCCCATATCAAGGGGGAAGTGGGAGAATTAATGAGCTTGCACCATACAGATCCCTGTCCAGTGCAAGATGGTAAATTCTGGGTTAATAATCCAGTAAGGCAAGGCTGAGGAACTGGGGGTATTTTGGCTGAAGCCTCTCTATTGTTGGCTCATGCAGTGGCTAGCAGAGCATTCATGAATACAGCTGGGCGTGGCCCCACCTGTGGATGTGCAATCTTGGAGGGCTTTGCAGAAAGTCACAGTGCGAGAGGGAACCCAGATTGGTAAAACAGAGGGCTCAGCTGTAATCCAGTTACAAGTGGCACCCTGGGGCTACCCATCAGTCTCATCCCCACAACATGTTGGATAGAAAACAATAACAAACAGCACTTTTGGGGAACATTTTGTTTTCAAACAGTGCTTTTGGGGAACATTTTGGTGGGGTTGGTAAAAATGTTTTTTTCTCAAAAACTGAACATGTCCCACTCCCCTCAAAAAACCATATTCCAAACCTGAAGTTTTTTTTAATTTTTAAACCAAAATATTAGAATATTTACAGGGAAAAAAAAGTGTTCTGGTTTTGCCATTGGAATCCTCTCTCCCTCCATGCCCCCAGAAAATTGATCTTAGTTAAAGTTTTTCATAACATTTTTAATTTTGGTCAAAAAGCCAATTTTTGTCACAAAAAATAGTAGTTTTGATTAAAACACTTTGACCAGCCCCACCAGGGGAGGTTCCGTAGCTGGAGGAGGCAGCCTCAGAAAGGAACTGAGTCAGTACATCTCCTGGCCCTACCTACTGGTGGGCTAACCTGCTTTGGGGCATGCTCCAGCCAGCTACCAGGGCTCTGAAGCGGGGATTGCAAGTAGCTTGTATCGTCAAATGTGCTGAGCAGGTTAATAAGGATCCCTGTTTTCATTCTCACTGCCCAGCTACTGGTTCACTCACTAAGCTGGGGCTAAAATTGGGAGGTTATGCCCAGAATCATTGACTTGTGCTCATTCACTCTTCTCCTAGCTCTGCATAGGAGCCCATCCTAATGCAGGGGATCGTGTGCACCTGGGAGCGGCAGAGTCTGATTGGAGGAAAGAAGGGGTCTGGGTTTAATAAACTGGGGAGAGGAACACCTACAGGTGTAGGAAAGGGTAATGCTTTTGTGCAGACTGTCTGACCTAATGAGGGTAAAGAGTGAGACATGATGGTCGTGGGGAAAGGAGATATGAAAGAAACTGGGACCAAGGGAGATAGGGGTCTTGGGAGAAGAGAAACAGTGAAGGTAAAAATAGGGCTAGGATAGTCATGCAGATAATACACTGGACTGAGCATAAAGAAACCTGGGTGAAATCCCGAATCCCCCCTTGAAGCCAATGGACAAGCTCCCAGTGACTTGAGCAGTGTCAGGATGTCACCTCAGACCTCGATTCCTGACTCAGTTAGTACATAGACATTATTATAATAAATATTTTATTATTATTAAACGGGGAGGCAGGCTGAACTGGAGAAAGTTCTGTCATTTGTGAAAGTTGTCACCTGAAAACTGACATAGAATTTGGCAGCTGTATTCTGGGGGGACAAGGTCTGCCTGCCCATGCCCTTCCCTTCTCACTTGTTTTAAAAAATACCCAAGAGTAAAATCTTGTTAACATAATGAACAGAGTGAGAGATTTTCCTCTGTGTGATGATGAGGTCCCAGCCCTGCACTGCTGCAGTGGGTGGATAGCTATGACACTAAGAAGGTTCAAGGCTTCAGTGGGTAATCAGTACCTGACTTTGGACAATCAGGGTCCAGTTAATACCAGATCTGGTCAAAAAATGTGGTGATTGTTTCAATTTAGCAAAACCAAAAGCAGTATTGATTCTGACACCAGACCCATTTTATCTGAGCCCCATGTTTGGGGAAGTGAGAAACCTGGAGAACTGTCCAGGTTTTGTTCCCGCTGTAGTTGACATCCTCATCTTAAAAATTCTTCTGATTTGAAAGTATTTTACCTACCATGGTGACAAGTTCTAGAATCTTTTTTTTAATTTGTTCACTTTGTCTTTGCAAGCAGATTGTCTATAGTCAAGTCTGTTTGTTTCCTTGTGTAATAAATCATTTCCCCTAGTGTTTATATAAGCGTTTTACACAACAACTAGGAAGAAGGAATTAAAAAACAAAACAAGAAAAGTGTATTGCAAAACTGCAGGTGAGGGAGGCCTGTTTTAAAAAATAAAGGGGGGGGGGGGAATACTTTAAAATTCAATTAGCCTTGAAGATTTATTTATCCTGTCATACTACCTGTGGCAGACAATTTACTATTGCATTATGAGATTCCTTAGTTTTCTGAAATAAAACACAGCACAAAGTATGAGGGAATGAAGGAAGGTGACACAATAGTTTGCAAGTGGACACATTTCAAGAGGCTTCACTTCATCACTCTTTTTACTATAAAGGATGATGGGGAATTCTTCTCCCAAAAGCACTTTGCACAGGAAATCAGGATGTGGCCTTAATAGATATTAATCTCTAAGGAGGAAGTTAAGGAGCAGCCTGAGAAACTCAAGTGCTGTAAATTACAGTAACCGGATGGTATTATTCTGAGAGATCTGATAGCAAAGCTATCTGGGGATATGCAATACAGGTAAAATTTGCCCAAGTGCAGAGGGACCACTTAAGGTCCTACTTATGACTTAAGCCTTTAATATGGGGCTTAAGATGTGGGAAGAGTCTTGTTCTGGCCTGTACTGGGATGAATTTCAACCTTAAGTCTTAAGATCAGCTGTCCTGAATATCGAGAAGTTGCTACTGTTATTTGGCTTCAAAAAAGAGCCCAGGACAATCTTGAGATTTGCAGATGGGCAAGCTTCATCTCAATTCTAGGCAAACTGACTGACTGTCTCAGGATAGAATAGTCAGTGTGTGCTCATCAAATCTTCCCATGGGCTTTCTGTAAAAGAAAGTGACCACAGTATAAGCTCTTAGAGCTAAATCCACAATGAGATGTCAGTGTTTAAGTCCACAATTTAGGTCTTCTATACCCCCATTCAGCTGCTGGCTAGCCCTGCAGCCACCTACATTCCCTAGTGCCCAAGTTTCCACTGGTAAATCTCCCAGGCCACCTACATTGCTGCTGCTGGGCATGTACACAGCAGTCTCAGTCCTGGCTCCCAGGTGCATAGCTCATGCCTAAGCCCAGCTCAACCCTCAACATAGGATCAGGCCCTGGGTGTTTCACCTGCAAGACCTGACCCAGTAAGCATGCTCCAGATCAGGCTAAGTACAGAACACAACTGCTGTTACCTCCCTACTAACCCAGTGGTTAGCGCATTCACCCAGGCAGACCTGGGTTGCAATCTTCCCCCTCTGCTTTATGTGGGGAAGAGATCTGAAGATGAGTCTCCCACCTCACCCAGCAGTGCGATCAACACTGGGCTATAGAGTCACATGCGCTCGTGCTTGCCCCCTCTCTCTCTGTGGCCCAATGAATATTTAATTAGTTATACACAGTGGAACAGCTTAACAGGAGAGAGTAAGAGACCCACCCCATAGCACAGGGGTTAGGGCATTCAACTCCGATAGCCCCTATCCTGGGTAAGTGTTCTCACCCCTGGACTAACAGTTATCCGGGGAAAGGAGTGAGTGGCATGCAGTGGCACCACTCCAATTTTTTTATTTTTTTTGAGAGTTTAAATGCCTAACTCCAGGAAAGGGCTTGTGGCTGTGAATCCCAAGCAGAGGGAGGTGCCTCCCTCAAGCCCAGACATAGGTACCTAAGTCCCTCCTTAGCATTTCCTAATGGCTACCTTAGGTAGCTCCCTGTTCACTTTTGGGGATCCCGTTCTTAGGTGCCAAACGCCGTCCAGGCATTGTCTAGGGAACCTGGGTGCCTAACTCACAGGTGTGGACCTAGACGCACGCATTGCAACACCTAACATCTACGCTCCTTCTGCGGATCTAGCTCTTAGAGTTCTTTAGCCAATCGGTGTGTGTGCATTCACGCCCTTATATTAAAGGAACATAATTTACTTCGATTTTCCAAAAGGTTTTGTATCTGTGATCAAAGATAAAATCTTGTGCTTTAAAATATGGTTACTGTGAAGACCCCCAATTTCCCTTATATAAGTTTTAGAATTGTGTTACTAAGCCTATAGTGATTATAATCATACCAATTGAAAAGCCATTGATTTAAAGTAATGACAAATCAGCTAGGAGCCAATAGAATTGTGCCATTTTTTCCAAACCATTGTATAATTGTATACTTTTGTTGGTGGTGAGAAGTATGTAGACTTTACCTCGTTAATGCTGAATGCTCAGATAACTTTTTGTTTTAGCATTGCTTCTCTGAAATCTCTAATGACTCTCATGTTATCATGCTTTCAGGAAGTTTAAATGTCAGGACTAATTAATGAAGACAGTTTGTCTTCCCTTATTCATCCCCTAAGTACTAAGAACTCATTCCTTTCTAATCAGAAACAGCTGTGACTAGCTTTGCACGAGTGAGGAAAGACATTTTACTCAGTCTAACCAACATTTCCTATGACTACCAATAATTGGAATAACTGTTACTGTTCTTTCTAGTAATAACATAAAAGCATGTCACCAAAATTTCATTCTCTGAGATTCCAGGAAAATGATTTATGAATGTGTAGTGTGAAGATCTCTCCAGAACATTGCTTGTGAAATTGCCATCTCTCATGCCTGGAGAGAGAGACTTCCTGAGGCCTCAGTTCTACAACAGGCTCGCTGCGGAAGCAAGGATGTGCCTGCAAAGTACTTATTGAAGGATCCATTTTTTACTGTATCAGGATTTTACTGAATTTCCTCTTTAATTTGGTAACTGCTAAGCTGCCAGTGTCATGGTCACTTTAAGCAGAGTACTGACTTTTCTCTGGAGACATTAGCATTTTGTTATCGTTCCTTCACACTGGGTACATCTACACTACCCGCCAGACTGGGTGATTGATCTATCGGGGATCAATTTATCACGTCTAGTGTAGACGCGGATAAATCGATCCCTGATCGCTCTGCCGTCGACTCCAGAATTCCACCACAACGAGAGGCGGAAGCGGAGTCGACGGGGGAGCGGCGGCCATCAATCCCGTGTCGCGAGGACACAAAGTAAGTGATTCTAAGTCGATCTAAGATACGTCGACTTCAGCTACGCTATTCTTGTAGCTGAAGTTGCGTGTCTTAGATCGATTTCCCCCCTCTAGTGTAGACCAGGCCACTGTGTAGCTTATGATAATCATGTGTTATGGAAAAACAGACTACAGTTTTCACTATATTTCACCATGATCTTACTTAGTTTTTAATATTTAAATACAATGGATCTGTTTATATGAATATCAATTTTAATAAAAATAGCCTTCTCTGAACTACATTCATTTTGCTCTTCCCTTTTAGCCCTGCCCCTCAAAGCTCATGTGGCCTGGGGAGTCTTCCTCTGGCCGAGGGGAGCTGGAGGCATTTTTATCCAGAGGAATCTCTTAAACGTGAAAGACACGACTTCCCACTGAGTAGGCTGAGCCTGCTGCTGGCAAATGTTCCCAGCCCACAAAAAGCATCTGAACCCCAATCCCGAACTCCCTCCTCAGTTGGCTGCATGGCTGCTTGACAACCAAACCGACCGAAAGAAATCTCAAAAACAAAGATAAAAACGGGTGGCTGAAATATTTCAGTTTGAGACTGGCTGTATTTTAAGCTAAGAACTTCGAAGTTCTGGATCCCGTCATATTCCTGGGATCATCCATATTCATTTACATCCCTGCTGTAATCAGTCTCTAGCAGCATTTCCATTCAAACTCTTCTCTGAAAACTTCCTATCAAAGTTCATGCTAGATAAACTTTTTTCTTAGTAAATCCTACACACCAAAATAACCCAATCCCCCACCCAATTCTCCCCACTTAGTATTGGTGCAAAAAGGTAGGAGTTACAAATTTCAAATGCTCATTTAACTCACACACTTTTATTGTTTAGAAAATAAATGTTGCAGACTTGTCCCTAACATATATCAAGTCCTCTGGCTATCTACAGTATTTTCTTTTAAAAAGGTAATGCTGTCCAGTTATTGACGTTTGAAAATCAGCCACCATAAATGTGGCATAACCTTTTTCATGTCTTTGTCTTAAATGCTGATAATGCTAGTACCACACAACACTCATTGATCTTGTACCTAGCAACGGTAGATTTGATCAGATCTGTATATTTATAACTGGTTTAAGTACTTATACAAGAGACGGCAATGGCTCCAAAAGGAACGCTTATTGTCTACAAAGTAAATAAAGGTTTTTACAAAACTCAAACAGTGAAGTTATATGATAAATTACCTCCGCTCCAAAAGGGACCAGTGTGCTCTACTGCATACATGATGTGAGATGTATTTAACATATATTTACATAAACTGGTAACTATGGCTCACCTCAATGAGAATTTTTAATACACAAAGAACAAAAACCACAAGACACACTGAAGTAACATTAAAAATTGAATTTAAAACCACAAAAACAAGTGTTGTGCTTTGGCATTGCAAGAGCTTCAGAACAGTGTAAAAACAGATTTTTATACCATAGGCACAGGCTGATTCAAGGACACTCTTAGGCTTAACTTCACTGCCAATACTAGGACGATGGTGACAGTAAAAAATCAGTAAAAAAGCCCGTCTCCGACTGTTATCCACAATCTCATTATTTGTCATATTCTAGTCGCCACATTCTGTCATCTTAAATTGTTACATAGACTGTATCTGCCATTATGCTCTTTGACAATGAATACAATTTATTATTGTGTGACAAATACGTTGATTTTATTTATTCATGTGCTCACACTATAGGTGGAGCTGGTAGTGCCACCTATTAAGGCTGCCCAACACTTCCCATTATGAGACCCTTTTTTCAGCTACTTATAATTTTGCCAAACTATAACTCTTTGGGCTGAAATTTCCCATAATAGGTGTCTCTCTCAGGAGAACTACTTTGGAAAACTTTAGCCAAAATGGTGCAGATATTTCCAAGAACAAAACTAGGGAAAAATACATTATTTTGGCCATGTTTAAAAATTCTAGTGACTTTTTTTTTTAAGATGGTTTAGAACCCCCATGCATTAGAGCAGAGATTTGAAATTTCGCAGCAGGATGGCCTTTGTGTCAAATCTACACATTTTGCCAAATTCTTGTGGAAAACAGTATGTGATCATGTAATTAAAAATTGCATTATAATGCATACACATAAGGGGGCCAAATATAGGTTGCACAGGAAACTTAATTCTGGACTTTCTTAACTTTGGAGTGGTTGACTTTGCAACTTTAATGTTCTTTTAAAATTGTTTTCTCTGTATAAAATAGAAACACATACATTCATGCACACACAAAAACTGTATTAACTTCATTTTGAATTTGCAATATTAATAACTATGGTGTTAGGTACAGATGATACTGGGTCAAATTTTCAAACATTCCCATTCACTTTCACTGGGACTTAGGCTCCTAAGTGGCTTAGAAAAATGGGACTTGGCTGATTTTGCAAATTGTACTCAATAAGCAAATAAAATTTCAGACTAGTCTGTTGCTTAAAACTGAATTTAACTCGGCGCAGAGCCAAAGTAAAAATACACCCATTCAAAAATCCTGCCTTTTTAAAAAATTTTAAGGAGCATAAATAAAACTTGGAATCTTTATCTAGAAGCCACTAACACAGGTATATTGTGGTATAATTCTCTGAAAGTAAAGAGTGCTGATATTTTGAAGCGATTCTGAAAACTAAGCGTCTTGCTTTTGCCATGTCAACAGCGTCCCTGGATGTTCGAGACTCAAGGCAGTCACTGAACTTCAGGCTTAACAGAGGGTAGTTCAAAGACATCATCTTCACCACTTTCTTCTATTGGTTTCATTTTTGCCGAAGTTCTCATATAGGGAGATGTGCGGCCTGCCACAATTTCAAAGAGAAGAAAAAAGTTAAATTGAAGAATGCACCCCCGTCATACAGACTCATTTGTGATAAAGATGCAGCAAATCTGATGATTCTCCCAACTGTGAAGAATTTATATTTTCCCAGTTAAAGTCAATTAATCTGACATCTGTACTATAGCATCAGAAAATCGTGGATGCCAGGTAAAGGGGGATATGAATCATTATAATATTTTAGGGTCAAATGCTACTGTCTATACTCAGGAAAAACTCCTTTTGTGTCAATGGGAGTTTTCTGCACGTCTTATTCGGGGAATTGTGTTCCCGATAGGTATTTTTCTTATTGCAGTATTCATCCAAGAATTGGCCCGAAGAAATCGAAGGATGACTTAAGCACAGAAGGTATCTTTGAGTACTCGCTTCAGGACACAGCCACGACAAAATTCTTAAGTTTACTCAGGCAGATCTCAGCCAGAATAACTGATCGTAGCTCCAGTGCCTCATAAGCAACAACATGGGATAAAACATACTGAGGGGTGAGATGTAACTCCCACTGCATAAACAACTAATGCAAAACACGTATGTTATGTTATTAACAAATGTAGGGCTAAATAATATGCACCGTGTAGCCAATGACTGAAATTGGTTCACTGCTCTAGCAGTAGGTGGCAGCCTTCAGCCAAAGCAGCAATGAATAAAACCCTCTAAAGCAGAGCACACAGAAGCACACACTCAGTTGGAAGTTAATGGGCATTTTGCCTGAGAATGGACTTCAAGATTTGAATCTATATGAGTACATATTGTGGAGGGGATTTAGTTTCATAACTCTCCTTAACACGCATCTAGGGTGACCAGATGTCCTGATTTTATAGGGACAGTCCTGATTTTGGGGTCTTTTCCTTGTATAGGATCCTATTACCCCCCCACCCCCTGTCCCAATTTTTCATACTTGCTGTCTGGTCACCCAACCGTGTTTGACAGGTAAATCTCTGTCCTCCAATCTGAAAATTGTATTTAACTCCCTGTCTTCTCTCAATTCCCTAAGAGTTCAGCAGTCCTGCATTCATAACTGGTGCAGGCTTTGGACTGGCAGAGTTTATAAACAGCCTGCATATGATGACTGAAAACAGTATGAAAATCTTTTAAATGTTAAAATATTATCCTAGAAGAAAAACAGTAAAAGACAAACAATCATGCCAGCCAGATGCTATCTCTATATATGCAGATAAGAAAAACATTTCCCTTCAAGAATCTTTGCAGTTATAACATATGGTTAGTAAACTGACATTCTTATTACACAAACTACTTAAACTTCAATCCATCATCTATGCAATAATTAATGTTTTATTTTTATTACCATGGCACCTAGGAGCCCTAGTCATGGACCAGGACCCCATGGTGCTTTGTGCTGTACAAAGACGGAAGAGAGAGATGGTCTCTGTCCCGAGGAGCTTACAATTCAAGTATATGCTTTGCATTACTGTGTTCAGATTTAAAAATTACACTCATGCAAACACTGAAGGGTATGTATTAATGCTTTTAGAACACCACAGGTAGTAAATGTCTTATGCAGTACTTTATTTTCCCCGCCCCTCCCCCAGTATTTACAAACTACTTACTCAGCTGGCTTTATACAGAGATTAGTCTGTATATTAAATACAGGGACTACAAAGGCCTTGTTTTCAGATACTTATTTTTCTGAGTAAAAATTGCAAGTGCAGGTTAGGCCACGTAGGATACATCTATACTGCAACGAAAACTCCACAGCCGTGAGTCTTCGAGCCCAGGTCCACTGACTTGCACGATGGGGATAAAAACAGCAGTATAGAGAGTACTGCTCAGGCTGCAGTGCAGGCTTGAGACCCTTACTGGGCTCCAGAGCCTGGGCTCCAGCCCAAGTGGGAACATCTACACTGCTATGCTGAGCCCTGTAGCCTGACCCTGATCAGTTGACCTGGGCTCTGAGACTCACTGCTGTGGGTGGTGGTGTTTTTTTTGTTTTGTTTCGTTTTGTTTGTTTTTTTGCAGTGTAGACATACCCTGAGATGTTTAAATCTGAGATTTGTGGGTGAAGTTATGGATTTAGATATCTGAGTGACCTACATAGCAGGCACAAATTACACCCATAAAAACTGAGGCCTGAAACTTTAGGCCTAAAGTTTCAATTTCATTTTTAGATGTCACTAGTAGTTGTTAATAATTTTGAGGGTGATATGAGCAAAGATGATTAGCCTTTGTTCAGAAGAGCCCATGTCTCTCCATAGTAGTCAGAGGGTACGTCTATACTTACCTCCGGGTCCGGCGGTAAGCAATCCATCTTCTGGGATCAATCCCGGAAGTGCTCGCCGTCGACGCCGGTACTCCTGTTCCGCGAGAGGAGTATGCGGAGTCGATGGGGGAGCCTGCCTGCCGCATGTGGACCCGCGGTAAGTTCGAACTAAGATATTTCAGCTACGTTATTCACGTAGCTGAAGTTGCGTATCTTAGTTCGAAGTGGGGGGTTAGTGTGGACCAGCCCAGAAGCACGGTGGCACAAGCCTGCTTAATAGAGTTGGTCATCTGCTCTCATACTGTAAATTTCTTCTGCACCACAGAAGACGACTTTCGAAAGTGCCAGGGGGTGCTTGACCCCTCGACTCTGTCCCAGGCCCCGCCCCCAGCCCACCCTTCCCCCAAGGCCCCTTCCTGCCTCTTTTCACCCTGCCTCTTCCCACCTAGTTCTGCCCCCTCCCCTGAGTGCACCACATCCTCGCTTCTGCTCCTACTCCCACTCCCCCTCAGCCTCCTGCATGCCGCAAAACAGCTGATTGTGGTGGGCGGGAGGTGCAGAGAGAGAGGAGGAGGCGCTGATTGGCAGGGCCTGCCTGCGGGCAGGAGGCGCTGGGGGCAGGGGGAGGAACTGATAGGGGGGCTGCCAGTGAGTGCTAAGCACCCACCATTTTTCCCCCATGGGTGCTCCAACCCTGAAGCACCCAGGGAGTTGGCGCCTATGTTCTGCACCACTGTCATGCCCTTGCTTCCTCCAAATGCTGAAGAGTCATCTAGGCATGCCTCTATCCTTTGTTAGGAGGACATACAAAAGCCTGAATGAGCCTCAAACCCGAGCCTCCAATACAGTAGTCTATTGCACTATCTCCAGTTCCTAAGTTCAAATGCTTATAAAAAAGGTATTTCCTGTGAAACCCAATCCTGCTATTAACCACAAGCTGGGTATAACATTGAACATACTGAGTAATACCAATGAAAGCATTACTGAAAATAAATCCTCATACTACCTTCCTCCTTAGCTTAGACCTTAAGAGACATTAGAGGGTTGCAAATACAGAATTTGTAGAGACCAGCAACACTCCTGAATAAACTAAACCAGCTACTATTTTTTTTTTTTCAAAGAGACTCAGTCACCCTGCATATTAATTACTGTTAACCATTAGGCTTATTTTATAGCAATAACACTGAAATACCATCAAAGATAAAATTAGCTGAAATTATTTGTCTGCTCCAACTCATTTTTTGCACTTACTTATGTTTTTAAAAATGTTACTTCACAGTTTCATTTACTAATAACTTGTGCCCAGATGCATTGTGTATTTCAAGTATAAGTACCAACCTGGCATAAGCAAACTTCATTTTAATACCTTTTTGAGGATGTTGGGTTAATATGTGATGTTATCAACAGAAAACATCATGCTGCAAACGACCCACTCCATAAGTATTATAGAACTCTTGTTGGTTATTTCCTTAATATAAAAGCAGACAGTTAGTTTTTTGTTTTTAGTTATTTAAACTTAAATCACAGTTTATTAGTACATGAGTAGATTGGTTCTATAAGCAAGAATGTTTTCCCTCTTCCTGTTATACAACTTTGTTAAAGTCTTTATGTGGATTTCTTTTTAGAAATGTATTAGAGAATTTATATTTTTGGAGCACAGCAGCAAAGTCATAACTTAGAAAAAAAATTCCTTCAAAGCATTCAAAAGATGAAGTTCTAGTTTTTACAAATGTATTCCAGTAAGTACATGAAACTTTGGAGAGTAGGATTTTTCTACATTGTAGTAGCCAAAAATAATGAGATCTTTGTACTGGGAAGCTTTTGTCTACACAAGAACTGGTCACATAAGAGATTATAATTTATGCAGAGCCTTATCCAGATAAGCGCCCTTTTATTGTTTTCTCCTGTGGCAGAAGACACTTGCTTTTCACTTGTTGCCCTTCTCTAAATAATCTGTTGGGGGTTTTGCTGCTGTTGTTTGTTTTTACTAAAAAAAAAAAAAAAGGTACATTGGTTTATGCTCTAAGCTGCAGCTGGAAGGGGAACTCAATATTGGTACATTTATGCCACAATTGGAGGCATACTGGCATACATCATTGGACTAGTCTGAAAAGCAATTTTTGAATATGCTGTACCTACTGGTCCGACAGGGCTATCTGAAACATAGACGTGGAAAGCTAAATGTCCACCTTTTTGTTCAGATTGCTTTTGGGACCTGAGGGAAAGAGAGCCATGGCTAAATCTTCTATCTCAATACCTACATTCAGGCAATGCTAACTTGTGACAGTGGAACTGTGTCATATAGACAGTGTTATATAGGGGTAACAGGCTGCACAGCTGTCTAGGCAAAGAATTTAATTCCATGGAAGCACTGCATATCAATGAGACAGCTAATCCCCTTCTATCAGTTTTGGAAGCTCAGACACTTTGTTAACTAACACAAAGAAATCTTGTTGAGAGAAACAAAGAGATGGAATAGCAGGAATACAATAGAGAAGAGGACTTTACCAAGTATTATTAAGCTCAGGTTTATCATAAATGGGGATTAATATTATTTCTGAAAATTGCAAGCCTTTAGATTAGTTTCTCCCAATGTTGAAATACTGGAGTAAACACTCTGAAGCTGTTAGCTGGAAGGGAGGTTCTCTTCCAAATTGCCCATGACTGTCTCCCAATTGCACAAATATAATCAAGCAGTTTCCTACATAGGAAAGAGGGGAAGTTGTATGTGGAAGAGCTCAGACATTAATGTCCCCTAAAACCAGGACTTTCTGGAAAAAATATCATAGGAAAATTAAGAAAATCAAACCTGACCTGCCGCTAACCCCCCAAAATGACATCCTGTCAGTCACCCTCTAACAATCAGGGTGAAACACTCCTAGGGCTTGTGCTCCTATAACTGTGATGACAATATAGATATAAAAGCAGCAAAGAGTCCTGTGGCACCTTATAGACTAACAGACGTTCTGGAGCACGAGTTTAAGTGGATGAATACTCACTTCTTCGGATGCATCTGAAGAAGTGGGTATTCATCCACGAAAGCTCATGCTCCAATACGTCTGTTAGTCTATAAGGTGCCACAGGACTCTTTGCTGCTTTTACAGATCCAGACTAACACGGCTACCCCTCTAATACTTGAATATAGATATAAATCATTGGCAAAAATTAGAAAGAAAAGGACTCTCCAAATCTGGAGGCTTGAATAAGAATTGTAAGGGAGACAGTGGAGAATGAATATTAAGGTGGTGCCTTAGAGTTAAATAAAAATTAAGTCCTCTGTTTTTTTTTTTTTTAACATATTAGAAAGAGATACATTTAATATTGGTGGACCACTGACAAGTTCTTATATATATTAAGATCCTAACAGATAAACAGTGAGATCATGAGCCACAATAGTTAATTCTGTATGACCCCGTTAAACTAAGAGCCTGTGCCAGCTGGGTTAGGCACATGTACTTTTTTTTTTTTTTTTCAAAATCTGATTTCAGGTTAAAATTATTACTGAAGTTTATTTAATTAAGTGGGAGACAAAAGGAAAGTATTGAAATGAACACACATAACCCAAGTACACTTGATAAACTATTTTGGGTGAATGTAAATTTTGCCGTATGAGAGGAGCCTATTTTACTAAGCAAAATCTGTTAGATTCTATATGTTGAAAACAAGTAATATAGTATGATCATGGAAGCTGATGATGATAAGAAATTGTTTTTAATTAAAAAAATCTGGATCTAAAATGTGTATTTGGAAAAAAGCAAAGAAATTCCTGATTTGTGTAAGACTTTGTGTCTTTAAAACAGCTCCAATAAACTTCCGATAGTTCTACATGTAACACAGAGAGAAAAAAGCCAAACTAAATTGAGTTATTTAAAAGATTTCTATAAGGTATAAGATCCTGATGCAAAAACACACAGCCTGATCCTGGCTTTCCCCATTCCACCTACTTTGTGCTGCTCTAGGGGGTCGGAGCAGCTGAGACAGTTTCCCATGTGGCACAGTGCAGGCATTGTTAGCTCTGTGTCACAGCCCCCTCTATCGGCAATAAAGGGTATGGCAGGAGGAAAGAGCATGACCAGAGTGCTGCTGTGCTCTGGCAATTCCTGGAGAGCAGAATTATCAGTAGTATTTAAGTGCCTTAGGATATGTCTACACTGCAAAAAAAACCAAAACCCATCGGCAGCGAGACTCAGACCCTGGGTCAACTGACTCAGGCTCGTGCTGTGAAGCAGTGTAAATGTTAATGCTTAAGCTGGAGCCCGGGATGCAAGACCCTCCCTTCCTGCTGGGCTTCAGAACCCTGGCTCCAGCCTTAGCCTGAATGTCTACAGTGCTATTTTTCACCCCACAGCACGAGCCCAAGTCAGTAGACCTGGGTTTCGAGGCTCACTCCCTTGGGTCTCTCTTTTTTTTTTTTTTTCTGTGTAGACGAACCCTAGGAGACCTAGTCATGGACCAGGGCCCCTTTATGTTAAGCAATGGACAAACAGAGAACAAAAAGATGGTCCCTGACAATGACTCTTCATAGGCATTAACAGCCAGCACAATGTAGGACAGCCCTGAAGCTGCTCTAAATTGTACTATGAACCAAACCAGCCCCAGCATCAAAGAGCTTGTAAAGGTAACATAAAACCACCATTGCCCACCCTGCACCAAGCTCTGTCCAGTGCAGCTTAGATGCAGCAGCCCCTCTGTACACGATTCATGTATTCATACTGAATATAATTACTGAAACTTTTAGTGTTATTTACACATGTGATGTGCCTCCCTGTCTCAAATATTCTATCTGTTTGATATTCTAGATCTCAGACATTATAATATAGGTCATTATTTCTAGTGTTAGTAACACTCCCTAATTTTTAAATGAAGTAGATTTGGCTGCCATCCAAAGCCACTATACAATGTCTCAACTTCTCTACAGCTTAGTACAAACGCTCCTTTTATTTACAGCAACACACAAATGGCCCAAATCTTGCTCCCACTGAAGTCCATAGAAGTTCTGCAATTGTCCTTAATGGACCACAAGGCTGGGCCCAAGATTTGCTTCACTTTTTTTGAGGACTCACGAAGAGAGGAAGCGGTGGAAGACCCACGAAGAAACTGCTGCAAGCCATCTTCACTGTCACTGGAACTAGCCATGCTGTTTCTCATCTGCATCACAGAGAGCTGTGAGCAAAGGCTCGGCTGCTGCTCCATTTTTTTGGAAGTCTGAAATAAAAGGTTTTAATATATTACAGCTACATTTTAAAGTAAGAAACAAAAGCAAATCTTCCTCCATCGTAGACTCTTTGGGCTAAAGTACGGCTATTAAAGTCAGAGGTGAGCTGGGGCAATGGGTTTCAGAGGTGCAGTTCCTATGCCCTATACGTTAGTGGCTGTGGGCAGTCCATGCACGTGAGACTGAGGAAAGCATAACAATTCTCCAATGAGAGAAGTGAGCTTGATTCATTGCTCTAGAGGCAAAATGGGGAGTGAGCTTGGAAGAGACACTTATTATACTTTTAAAAACCATGGAAATACGATGTTAAAGAGAAAAGTATGCTGCATTAATTCATATTGCCCACACCGCTGTGAATAACACACTCTAACACTCCATTAAGTTTTCAGTTCCATCTCCAGCAGATAACAAAAAAGCAGCCAATACCCCAACTTTATCCAACTTGTACTCCAACACCAAACCTTAACAGCCACTTCATACATTCTCGTGGCTAGATAAGCACATTGGACTGTCACATGCTGCAAATATTTGGAAAGAGTATCCATTCTGCCCCGCAGTGCCACTATGAGAACCACGAGAAAGTCAAGAAAGACAAACTTTATCTATCACCTTATCCAGCAATCATACTGCATTTTCAGTCTTAATGTGTATTCATGTTGTTTGTGGTGACTAGTGACATGAACCTGTGTGAAGGAAGGCTAAAGTAGTCTCTGGATTTCTCATTATTATCAGGATGGCACTACAGGGCAGAATTGTTATGTAAACAACCATGACCCTAGATGTGCATTTGAACACTTTCAAATATTCTGGGGGTTTTCTGTAAAGCAGTACTGTTAGTTGGAATTTCCTGGCTGACATTTGCATTTGAGACTACTGAAGTCTTCCCACTCCTCCCCCATCCCACCACTTTTTGGCAGATATAAATTATACATTCATTCAACCTTAACTCCAGGCTAATGAACTGCTGCGCCTGGGAATATATTCGCCAGGTGTTACAATCTAGCTTTGGGGTTTATTGAATACAGATGAAGTGTACGATCCCAGGACCTTCACTTGCTTTGAGTACTCTTCTTGAGAAGGCTTTGGACTATAAAGTTTATATGAAATAATCACGCTCTATCCTCTTTTAAATACTACTGTATGTCACAATGATATGTCAAGTGCATATGAGAGGTGGTAATTAGTGACAAAGATGTAATGGGATGGCACTCTGTTCTATTGTACTTTAATATTTATGATTTAGTAACTTTCTCATAAAAAGGATAATGAATCACCATTTTCTGCACAAATAACAAAGGCACCTTTGAGAGAGAATAGGAATTTATAAATGTGCATTTGGCAGTGAATCCCATCCAGGTTGACACACATACCTGTGGCTGTGTTATATGGAAATGAAGACAAACTACTTGACTAATCATTTTGTTTTACAGCCCTCAGAATGGTTTGCCATCAAGGGGTCCAACTTTGAAGAATAAAAAGATTTTTTTAAAATCCCCCAAACCATACATTTGACTTTAATTTTTTGCTAATGTAATACATATTTGTATCAGTTGTACTAAAAATATAGTAGTAGCAGCAGTTATAATAATCTTAAACAAATTCATATTAGTATTTCACTATCAAAAGCGACAATGAACAAAATTATACATAAATTTAAGTTTTTTAAAAATTCCCCTTTCTTTGGGAACAAATAAAACCTAATTCACATTATCAATCTGATTCTAATCTTCTGAAGTGACCTGGAAAACAACCGTTAAATAAGCATCCCTTGTATTAAATTGAAGGCTGTAAGATATAACCTTCAAAATGGGTATTAGCCAACAAACATTTACACTAATCTTTTCTCTTCATACTAAATGCATTCATATTTAACATAGGTGTATTTGAACTAAGCAATGCCTGTTTACCATTTTCAATGTATGGGGAGAAGGTGCAGAACTTGAAAAAGTCACTCTAGACAATTATCTAGCCCTGCCTACAGTGCTGGGAGTCCAGTCAACACTCCATTCCCATCAGTCGCAAGGAGCATTTCAACAACAGACACTGCAGTGTGGGAACAGTGATGAGAGTGGTCCCAACACCGTGGGAAGCAGGAAGCCAGGGGAAGGATGGAGAGCTCATTACTCCAAGGTACCCAAGAAATATTGGATTATGTGCATTTGTATTATTATTTAAGGTGATGTAGAAAAGAGCAGAAAGGATGGGAGGAGGAAGTGAAACGGGAAGGAAGGGCAGAGAGAATGGGAAAGATGGCGGTCAAGATGAAAGACAAAGAGGAGAGGAGGCAAACGAAAAGGGTGGGGGGAGAGAGGAGAAGCAAGATGGGAAAAATCCATATTACAAGAAAAGCTTATGGCCAAGATTTTCCAAAGTGCCCAGTAGTTTTGGGTACTCAGTTTTAGGAATATCTGATATCTTGTGAGGTCTGTTTTTAAGGAGGCCAGTGCTCTGCAACTTTTGAAGATAGAGTCCTGTTGGAAGTGTCTCACATGGGGCACCCGAAAACTACAGGCATCCAAAAATCACAGGTCAATTTTGAAAATTGTGTCCAAAGTCACAAACAGGAGGCAGTAGTTCTCACTGCTTGAATCTGCTCTACGTGGGACAGAAGTACCAGAAGTAATAAGAACGCACTAATTCAAATGAAGTAAGCTAGAAAAAAAATGAAGAATGGAAATATGAGACACAGAGCAAGAAGAGATTTCTTTTAGCATTTAAATGCTTTTAGATTGTGTGTAGGCTTAAGATTTCTGAGGTGTTGGCCTGAACCTCAGGTGAAGTGAAGTGAAGCTCAAATCTTTCAGTAAATCCAACTTTCCCCTCTGATTTCTCCTGTAATTTGCAAATCCCATACAATGCAATTCCAGTTATAGCTTCCTACCAGATGTTTGTAGCTGGACCTCATTAGGGCCTAAGCAGCCAGACTACAATAACCACCTCTCTTGGATGTCTGTTTAAAATATCCCAATAGGGAGAGTAAGAGTCACTTGACTTCTAAACACCAGCTACACAACTTGGAGCAAATGGACAAGTATTCCCTGTAACATTTTATTTTTTATTTAAGAATGTTTGATACTAAGACTTTGATCCTACAAGTCCTTGCATGATGTACAACAGGAAGCACATGCCTCTTTCAAGTGAGGGCTGCAGTATGCACAGTACCCTACTCCGAACAGAAGTCAGCCTCAAATTCCTGTTTCCATGTTCGGAAGAGTGCACAAGAGAAAATGGATTTGCCTGAGGGAACTTAGCATGCAGAGGAGGCGCTTAGCTATGTGTTCTCTCCTTAGCCCACGCTCTAGATAGGCAAAAAGCACTTGCTGGCTGTGCAGCACCATCCTCATTATTGCAATACAGAGTTCCCCTGTGTGCTCCCTGTCCTGTTCCTCACTTTTTTTACCCTGCTCTGATATGCCCAAAACACCAAACCTGTCCTTACAGGATCAGACCTGTGTCTTATATTCTAGCTGACTTTTAGCAACAGAAAGAGTTTGTATTCATGCATTTATTGGCCAGGTATAATGTAGCAGGGGACAGTATAGGCACTGCTACATTGGTTAAAAAAAAAAATACTGTAATGTTGTTTCTCTAACGATTCTTGCAGATCTGTCTGGAGGCAGAGAAGAAACCCAGTACAATTACTGATGCTGAATTCCAGGGATGCTTCGGAGTGAAATTTGTTGTATAGTATGAGTGGCAATTAATTCATTTTGGACTATTTTCCACTAAGTTCACAACTTTATTATAGCAGCTATAATATGACCTAGTTAGGAGATTTTTGATGAACAACCTGATAAGAAAGAATTTTGGGTTGATATATCAGAGTGGATTAAAATCATGAAGCCAGAACTAAAGTGACTAATTGAAGTTGTTGCTAAATCTACAAGTAATTGGGAGTTGTATAAGCGTTGCAGAAGAAGTCCAATATTACTAGAGTAAATGTTTATCAAAACTCTGAAGCTACTACATAAACAATAAGAACCATAAGCACAACATAGCTCCTCTATCCAAACAATGCAAAGCCATGTAGCCATGTAAGGAGATATAATGAAAGTAACACAAGGTTACGTATATATTTGTCCTCACATAATACCTGAATCTACAGTATAAACTAAAATCCATGAAGACCTGTCTCCAAAAAGTCTAACAGTTGAAGTCAGAGATGTTAAAGGTCCCCCTAGTCACTTAGTCCAGCCTCCTCCCAATTAAAAGATATACACAACCTTTTTTCGTATAGCTGCTGTGGAGATGGCAATCAAATTATAATATGATCACTTCCAGATATATCAGCTACTTGGCTAGAAATATTTATATCAGCTATGGATTCAGATTCTAAGGCCTGGTCTACACTGCAAAGTTAGGTCAACGTAAGCTGCCTCAGACTGACCTAGTTGTGCATGTGTCTACACTTAAATTTGTCTCCTACCCAGGTAAACTCCCTGTTGTGGTGACATACCATCTCCCTGAGCGGCGTTAAGCCAGGGTTGATGTACTGAGGTTGATGCACCACAGGTGTAGACACTGTGTTACTTTTGTCAACTCTAACAGTCCTCCAGCAGCTGTTCCACAATACCAGACACTAACCATTCTGGTCACCATTGTGAACTCCACTGCCCAAGGTCATGGGAGATCAATGAGATCCTGCAAGCCAGTGCTGTATCAGACCGTGAGCAAAGGGCCTGGAGGGTGAACACTGCACACAGCCTGAATGAGGAAAAAGCAGACAGGAGAAAGGCCCAGGCATGGGCGGCGGTTGTCAGAGGCTGGGGGAGTCTGCATCTCCCCAAGCCAGGTGTAGCCTGCCCACACTCTGCCCCCAGCCCTCCTACTTCCATTCAGCATGGCTCCAGTCTCCTGGAGTAGCCCCAGCTCGGGCTGTGCTACCCACCCTCCCGGTGCTCCGAGGCTGGGGCTGCGCTGCCCGTTCTGGGGTTGGGAGCACTAGCACTAGCGTGTGTGCCGCTTGGGGCCAGCAGCTGCGGTGGGGGGCTCTGGCAGGGGGCACGGGGCCTTGGGCGGAAGGGGCGGGGCTGGGGGGCTAGCCTCCCCCAGCCAGTGGTTCACACGCTGCCCATGGGCCCAGGAGGCCCAGTAGGAAAAGGAGAGGGAGATACACCAGGAGATAATGGAGCTTCCCTAGCAGCACATAGATGCTGCAGACTCTTGTGGACCTACAGGTTCAACAATCACAGTGTTGCCTCCCTTTGCAATGCATGCAGAACTCCACTGCAGCACCTCCCTTCCCCCTCTACCCCAACATTCCAGGTGGCATCAAGGGCTACATCCCTACCTCTACCACTGCACTCCAGGGAACATTAAGGACAACTACAGCTTCATATACAGCAACGGTGGCTTTCACAGGTTACCATGTAGGTAAGATGGACATGAATTTTCTTTCACTTGGTTAAGTTCTGTTCCATATCATTTATTAAGTTTTTAATGTATTTCCTTTTAAATTGAACAGATTTTTCTTTGCACTGGTTTTGTTAATGAAAATAAATTTTATTATTTGCAAAATAATTCATCTTTATTAGCTCACAACATATGCTGCAGAGTGCCTAGAAGTTCTGATAGCACCTGCTTACTTGTTACTGTACAGTGTGAAACAACTCATAGGATCAGTGACATGGTGTAATAATCATAGATATACAGCAAGCACCACAGAATGAATAGGTGCACTGAGTATTATATTCATAGGTGTGAACCAACACCATACAATTCCTAACAGGCCCAAAACAGGAAAGCCAGGTTAAACACAGTACACCACAATGCATTACTGTGGTTCACTGTTAAAGTGCTCTTCCAAACCCTCCCTGACTCATATAGCTCCATGTTGAGCTCTTCTAATAGCCCTTGTGTCTGTCTGTTCACATTCAGCAGAGAGCCATTCCACCTCTGCCCTCCACCTCGGGGTGGCAGCTTTTCCCCCTCTGCTTCACTGGTTTGATGCAGAACATAGCAGGCAGCTGTAACCCCTGGGACTTTTTTTCCCGTTGAGATCCAATCTTGTGAACAAACACTGCCAGCAACCCTTCACTCTACCCAAAGCACATTCAACTGCTGAGCCAGTAGTTGAATCTTTCCTTGGTGCTGTCGAGGTGGCTGGTGTACGGCTTCATGAGCCAGGGGAGCAAGGGTCATTTCAACATCACCAGTGATTATCTGCCACTTGGGAAAGGAAGTCCCAGCTTGTAGCTGTCTGAACAGTCCTGTGTTCTCAGAGATGAGAGCGTCATGCACCTTCCCTGACCAGCCAGCACTGATGTCGATGAAGTGGCCCTGGTGCTCGACCAATGCTTGCATAATCATGGAAAAGTAGCCCTTTTTGTTGCTGTATTCTGTGGCAATGTGATCTGGTGCCAAAATAGGGATATGGATGCTGTCTATTGCTCCACAGAAGTTTGTGCACTATGTCCTGCACACCAGAGTCACAGTCCTGCATAGCAGGACATGATTAATAGTCCTGCATACTTGCATGACAAAGGTCGTCACAATGGATTTTCCAACTCCAAAATGATTTCCCACTGGATGGCATCAATATGGCATTGAACGTTTCCAAAGTACTATTGCCACTTACTTCTCCACTGTCAAGGCAGCTCTCCTCCTTGTCGGAGAAAATCCTAGTGTCCACATCCTAGTGTCCCTGTACTGGAGGGCTGGGGTGAGCTCAGCATACAGATCCAGGAATGTGGCCTACACATCCGAAAGTTCTGCAGCCACCACTCATCATCCCAAGCCTCCATTACGATGTGATTCCTACCAGTCAGTGCTTGTTTCTTGGGCCCAGAAGTGGCGTTCCACCATCTGTAGCTGCTCCATGAATACCACTAACAACCTTGAACTGGCTCTTGCTATGGCCCACAGCTATCTGTCCTCCCAGAAATAGTCCAGTTCCCCACAAATCAGTGGGTTCTTCTTACGGCTCTGCACGTACCAGAGGATCGTGCGTCCTGTGCTTGCAACGCTTATGACAATAGTGCAGAGCTGTGTAGACTCCTTGCTTCTGTCAGAGATGGCGGACAGTGAGGAGGGCTGTGCTGTTTTGTGAGATTTTTAAATATGGCATGAAAATTATGGGATGTAGATGACATTATGGGATGGAGACAGTTGCATACTAGGAAGTTGACCCCTTGCGCCCAGTCGCCCTGATGACTTGTTTCTGCCCCACCATGCATTGCCAAAACTTCCCAAAGTGCATTGGATGGTGGCAGGTTGCACACTGGGATCCCTACCCATGGTGCACCACACTGTGCATCAACACAAGCACTCCTACTGAGTACGCACAGCACCACTGCAAAGAGCCAAGCATGCATGGAAGCGATATACTAACTGCATCAGCTTTATGCCAATGTAACTTGCACTGGTGAAAGTTTGTAGTGCAGACATGGGCCTTAACCATGCCTCTTTACTCTCGAGCACTGACCTGACATTGATCAGCATCTTTACCATCCAAAAAACCCAAATATTCTGCGTTAAGCACATTTTTGATACACAAAATACAATTCCGTCTTTAGATGTGTGTGTGAATTTAATGGAATATATGAGCAGGATTAAGAGAATAAAATTAACCTGTCTTTATAGCATCTAACAATATAGCACAGGGAGGGAAACTCTCCCCAAAAACTCACCTTATCACTTAGTGTTGGATCATTCAATGAGTAGAGTTTGTTTGTAATATCTTTACCGATAAGATACCTAAATATTTCATAAAGGAATGGTTCAGATTCCAGAAAGTAAGTCAGTCGTTCCCTGGACCAGCACAGAAACTTACAGTTGTCATCTGCAGTAATGGTGACCTAAGAAAACATATGTACAGAATTAACACCGCTTTATTGTTTGAAAAACAGGTCACACCAGATTTTAATTTGGGGATGCAGCAAAAATAACTAGTGCAATCATGACTCAACCCGTGTATATCCCATAAGATACATACCACCTACAAGTTTAAAGGCACCCAAGATGCTTCTTATTGTATTTTTTAAATTTCCATTATTTATAAGTGCAGTAAATGTTTTCAGATGAGATTTTTTTTCCCATTTTTCATTTGTTTAATGGACTGGTGGAAGTGTATGCCATGAGAATCCTTCCCTCACCAAATAGAGTTGTCTCCATAAATACAGTTAATATCAGCATTTGTAATCTAGAGATATATTTAGGAATAAAATATAAGGAACACACCTTTTAATTCCCTTGAAATTCATTGGACATAAAACAATCAAATTAAATCCAGTGACCTTAATGAAATTCCCATCTAATTACATGAGAGCTAAATTTGTTCTAGGAAAATTTTTGGAAGGATAGTGTGGAAAAATCTCTCTTTACTCATGTGAATAGTCCCACTGATGTTCTAAGACTACTTACGTAAGTAAAATTACTCATAGTTACTACGTGTTGGCACAGTTGGTATATGAAAAAGATATTATGAGTGATATTTTAATGTTTTGAAATCTCATACAAATTGTTACAGCTTGATTTGCCCTGTCATCAGCTACAACAGAATTCATGACCTTTTCATAAAGGCAAGCCTTCGATACTTGTGCTAAACAATCAAATCAGTTAGTCATCAGTAATACTGCTATGGAAGTTGCAGAGAGGTTTACATCCCTTTTCAGGAAGACAGTTACAGACTTATAAACACTTGAGCAGGTCTCGCATTCTAGCCAGAAGAGGGCAGTGGCACACAAAACCCACTATATCACAGTTCAGTACTTCTGTAGCCATATTTAAATCACTTATTTTACAAAAAAACAAGTAAACAATTAAAAGTAGGAATCATATAGCTACTTCTTTTCTAAGTTACTTGTAGCCTTTTTTTCTCCTTAAAATAAATTAAAGAGGTATAAGTCTCAGAAGGTGCGGGAACACTGCCACATACTATATACAGGTTTTAAGTGATACATTTTAGTCTCAATTTTTTGTAATAGTTCTTAAAAGTACAGGTTTGGGAAAAGTATTTGTTCATCAGCACAGCCAGTGGATGGAGCACAAAAGGTTCTATAGATCATTTAAATATAAGTTCTGCATGAACATTCCTGATGAGATTTTTTATTTAAGGTCAGAGCATTGAGATTAAAAATAAAACAAAAACCTAGTAAGCGAAGGACATACCATACTTGATTATAATAATTTTAAGGTAGGTGAAATTTGATGTTAAACTATTTCCCTTCAGTAGCATGAATCAGTGTTTGATCATCTTCTAAAGGAGAGATTGCATGACGAGGACTGCAAGTGTACAGGATTCCTTTAGTGAATATATCTTCACAACCATCTCTCCTTGGCCCTATGCCGAGTTCTTGACTGGAACATATTACCTCAATCACTGACTTAGATGCCATACCAACCCTGCCTCCCTTCCTGGCATGAGGAGAGTCACAGTCCAGTAACTATTGCACAATCATAGTTAGGAATAATAACACGTTAAGGAACTAGCAAAACATCTGGTACTGATTTTAGTATTTTGGGTAGAAAACCTTCCCTCCTTAATATTTGTTATCTGCTGCACACCAATGTATAATACTTTCAGCCATCTGTTCATCTTCCAGAGCTTCTAAAGCAACATAAGCTAAACTGAGAAAAAAGCCACTCATATTCTGCATAAGAGGGTCTGCATGGGGAGTTATACCAGTAAAACTATAGTGGTACAATTATACTGGTATAGTAATTTTGGGAAATTTCCCCATGTAGCCAGGACCCTTAGAAACCATGATCACAGCACATAGCATGCAGATAGAAAGATAGGGAATTTCTGAGACAACAGCATTGTTCTATAACATGGCAGGAAAGGCTTGATCCAACTCCTACTGAAGTTAATGAGCGTCTTTCTATTGACTGTAATGGGAATCAGATCAAGCAATAGGATCAAGTCCTAAGAAATGTTATAGCTACACCGTTTTCCTTCAGAGGGCAAGGCCATCAACTGTCAGTCATGTTAATCTCCTAGATGATACAATAATACAAATAATAGTGTCGCTCTAGGTTATAGTATCAGATCGGCTAAACCTAAAATGAGAACCCCTAAGATCACTCCCTGTCTCCAGTGTGATACTCTATGGCATGTTATACTAGGCGTCAACGCCTGCAGCCCTCACTTATGTGATACTCAGGGGTGAAAGTAATATAAAAGACATACCGGTACGAGGGCCTCTGCCAGCCAGCCCTTCCACACCGCTTGGCCCACGCCGCCTGAGGCTCTAGCAGCGATTTAAAGGGCCAGGGGCTCCGGCCGCTGCTGCGGTAGTGGTGGCGGCAGCCAGGAGCCCTGGGCATTTTTAAATTGCCGGGCCCTGGCACAGCTACCCCTTTTGCATCCCCCATCCCCGTCGGTGGCCCTGGGGAGGGGGCAAAAGGGGCAGCGACGTTAAAGTGCTGTCGGCTGTGTACGGGCTGATACCAGTGGCCACTTCTTACTGGTACGCTGTACCAGTCCACTTTCACCTCTGGTTATGCTCCTGTAGAAGTCACTGGGAGTTTTGTCTGAATATAGACTAAGTTTTGCTCTTAATCATAAGGACGATTTTTGTGTGCATGTGTTCAAAAAGGAGGTCTGCTCCTTAAAGACAACATCGCATATAATAAATTAGATTTACATTTTTGGGAACACAAAAAGGAAATAAATGCATAAAGTGACTCAAATATAAGTAATGACTGCTGAATGACAACTGTAATATATGCACACATTAGCTTTTTTTCATTGAACACATTTAAAGGGACACCAACTTCATACTTGTAATCGTTTTCTTTTTTAAAGCAGATACAGCCAATGCCTAAAATTACTGTAACTAAAAGAGTTTAAAGGGGGAAAAATATTTTTTCAGATTGTTTTCTTTGTGCATTTGACAACATGTTGCATATAGCCAGTTTCATACTTTCCCAGTAGAGTCAGGTAAGCCCAGATCCTGCAAATACCTACCCACAGGGACTACTCAGGTGCTTAAAGTGAAGTATGTGAATGTTTGCAGGATCACAGCCTTAATTGTGAACGTGACACATACAGCAATAGTAGAAAGGGGAAAAATTAAAAATATAAAGAAGTGTGACTTTTTAAAAAAACTTGCTAGATTTCAGTTCAATGGCATCTTTTTTACCTATACATATGTCACTCAACATTTTGTTGACAATTCCAAACCTCCTTCTAATTTATATGTCCTGCACAGGGAGTACAGATCCTATTAAATAGAATTAAAGTATATGAACGTAGGGGGAAAAAATAGCATAGAACAAGCCAATACTAAGGTTTGTCAGTGAAAAAACTAATACCATTTTGAAATGAACTACTAGTCAGGAGTATCTTTTAAATGGCCCAACATTAAATATAAAAAAAACCTAGCAAAACTGTGTAGTCAATAAATTCACTGTTCATTAAGTTCATATCCAGTGACAGCCAAATAGACACATACCTGGAATTTCTCACCCCGGTTCATCTGAGTTGATCGAAATTCAGGAGAATCTATAAAGGCACAGGGGTAAATATTATGCAGAAAATGCCCTCGATAGGAGACCTTCATTCTGATGATAAAAATATTTGTTAGAACAACATATAAAAACCATAAGGTAGAATAACAATCTAAATTTGAATATGATTATTGACAATGATAATACAGAAATCAGAGAGGTCACTGCATCCATATCTCAGGGAATTTTCACCAAGCATCTGACCTAGTTGTCAGCCAAATAAACTAAGTTTTGTCAAAACTCTCACTGATTCTAAAGGGAGCAGTATCACACCTTAAAACAGGCAACATGGTTTGAAATAATAAGGAGCTGTGTGAATAATGGATTTTTTTTTGTTTTGCTACCAATTCCAAAACAAAAACAAACAAACAAACAGCACTGTTGCAAGTCAAACAGAAAATTTTTTGGACATTTTTGGTGAATATTTTGTCTCAGTTTCAACCATTTTAAAAAGCTTTTTATTTTTTTTCATCAAAATTAAAGAGAAGCAATTGTCCAAAGAGAAATTTCGAAATGAAGTTGTTTTGAAATGAAAAATTGAAACGCTGTTGAGAAAAATGTCAAAATGAAAAGGTTTGGGTTTTTTATTTATTTACTTACTAGGGTTTATTTCCACTCCAACAATTCAGCAAAGCCTACACAAATTCACTAAACAGTCTAGTGTTGTCGAATCTGCATATTTCACTGAAAAAGAGTTTTGGCCAAAAAAATTGCCCAGGTCTACCCAGAAGGCAGCACCTAGTACGCAGAATACTACATCTATCAGATGTCCTCTGAATACCTTGGGTTTGATCCACCCGCAAAGTGACATAGGGTGGATCAAACCCTAGGGAAAGAGGATAGATGGTGGTACCACAACTTACAAGGGAATATCAGATTTAAACTCCAGCTAGAACTTACGAAGTTATGAATCGGTGCATCTCCAATCAGTTCCTGGCCAATGGGAGCTGCAGGGGTGGTGCTTGTGGGTGGAGGCAGCATGCAAAGCTCCCTAGCCGCATCTCCGCCTAGCAGCAACAGGGACAGGTCGCCACTTGCAGGGAGCCACCCGAGGTGAGCGTCCCCCTGGATCTGGTACCCCGAAACCCCTCCCGTGCCCCAATCCTCAGCCTCCCTGCACTCTGAACCCCTCGTGGCCATTTCTCCCCATGTCACCGTTTCCAGGGAGCCACGCAGAGCCAGGTAGGAAGCTTGCCGGCCCCATGCCAACCGGACTATAAACCTGACTTTCTATGAAGATTAGAAATGTCGGTTTATAGAGCTTTCAAGTTGGTACAGGGCTTAACACAGCTTTTACTGTATATTATGAACAATTATTTTTAAAATGACCTTCCTTTGAATTTGTTTTTCATTCCACCATCATGCAATACACAAGACTTTCCCAAACTTTATGCAGCACATACTTTCCCTTTAGCAGGATACTTAGTCGATCATCAACTGATGTTTTGTCCTCTGCAGCATATGCTTGACCTGTTTTTAAAGTCTGAATGTTGCAGAATTGTCCAGTTAATCTCTTGAACAGTTCTGGAGGTACATGGAGTGGTTCAAACATTCTCTTGTACAGACTACTGAACTCCTTCTCTATCTTGATCTGGAATGCAACAACAGTCATGATAAAGGAGAATGGGTCAATGAAGAAACAGAAGTGCAAGATTATTTTTCAGTTCCACAGGTTCCTATAAAAGTTCACCATTTGCCAAAATGGTTGTAGCTGAGATACTTCAGGTTTTGTCTACATATAGGGCAGGAAAGAACTGGCATCTGTCCACAAATGTTGACTCTTCGATGGTGACCACAGCACTTGTTTATGCAGAGCTAAAATTGGGTCAAGATGGTATGCTGGCACTTTAAGCATCTTTTCCATACCAGTAGAATTTGAACTGATTTAAATAGTCACTCTGGATTTACACTGCCGTAAGAACAAATAGAGTTTGGCCCAGAAAGGCATCTGGAACATCAGGACCCCTGTGTCTTTCACTATGCATCCCTGCCTCAGGACAGAATGAGGGAGCACCTTTGATCCTTCATATTCATGGCTTGTATACAGAGGAAGAGCAGGCCTGCAAGCCCTGAAAACAGAGCCAGCATGCAGAAACCCACCATAAGCACATGTCATGAGTGAGGAAGAAGCCACTGCCAGATGAACATCCCACTCTTGGGAGCCCACCCAAACTTCAGTTGCAGGGAAGCGGGAAAGGAAGCTGGCTGACATCCTAAGCCTGAAAGTATTTCCTGAACGAAGGCAACTGGGAAGGAGATAGCAGCTAGTGCTTTGGGTCCTTGTCTACCACAAAACACAGGAAAGCTTGAGCAGAGGTCTGCTTGGTGGTGGAACAGGACACACAGATGAAGGGTATGGACATCAGAGAATAAAAAAGGAAGTACATATATTCAGAATGGAAAATAAAGAAAAACTGATAAACAAAATTATAGGTAGGGCTGGTAGCACCGCCTATTATTAATGTTGCCCAACACTTCCCATTATAAGACCCCAATTTCAGTCACTTATAACTTAAACCACTTTGGCTGAAATTTCCCATGCCAGGTGTCTGCCTCCAGCTCAATTGTTGTGGAAAATTTCATCCAAAACAAGTCAGTCATTTCCAAGAATGAGACTAAGGAAAATAAAATTATTTTTCATTGTTAAAAATATTCTAGTGACCTTTTCATTTGAAAGGTCCTTATGCTTTGGAATAGGGACTTTAAATTTGACAGGGAGGTGGCCTTTGTGTCAGGGATGCGCTTTTTGCCATCACTGTGAAAATCCATCCAAATTTGGCCAAGTTATATTTCTGAAAGTCACATTTGCACATGTTCAGTTGAAATTTTCTATAGCTTAACAGCAAAAAGTCTTGAAAGATTCTATCCTCACTGAGCATGCTCGAGGCCTGTCACAGCTCCTTGTGCTGACCAGATAACACATGTGCCAGCCCTACAGAGCAATGGAGCATGTTCCAGTCCAGGGGCAAAGCTAGGCTAGGCTTTTAGCTATGGCTGCTCCTGGCTAGGGTTTGTCCAGACACTGGCACTGAGAACAGGGAAGTGGTCTCTCCTGTGCTCTCAGTGACCCCCGCCCCCTACTCTGTTGGCACCTAGGCAACATAGTGGAAGGAATAGTCTGATTCTAATGCAGAGGGGACAAGAGCCAGACATAGGGCATTGTGAGTGAGGGCCAGGGAGTTGATTGGGACATGGAGCCTGAGGGAGGAGACCGGGACTGACTGGGCAAGGAGCCTGAGAACCCATAGGGATGGGAAGGAATAAGGATGCTGATGAGAAAGATCTGACAAGATGTTAGCATGTATCTGGCTAAGCAAAGCAACTGGGACAAGGAGCCAGGGGAGGTGAGGACACTGGGGATGGATGAGAATCTTGGGGCGGGAGATTGGGATTGGGAGCATTGGCTCCTATGGAGGCATGGGGAATATGGGCAGGGGAGTACTGGAGAAACACAGAGACAGACCGTGGAGGACGAGAGAAAACTGGGACTGGATGGACGAGGAGACTAGGAATGGGAAAAGGGGGAGCCTGGGGCTGGGATCAGAAGTCTCTCAGAAGTGGAGACTGGAACTGACTAGATGAGGAAAATGAAACTGGGATACAGAGGACTGGGGCAGAGACAAGGGGAGGAGGATTCATGGAGGTGATGGGACAGAAGGGGTCAAGCTCGGGGGGGAATGAGCAGAAGTGACAGTGCCCACTGCAGCACACGTTCCTCCAGAGTCTGCAGTGGAACCCATGATCCCTGTCCCTGAGTCTTACCATGTCTTTGCTGTCAGCAAATATCTTTGAAACCCACTGGCAAAGTGTCCCATCCCCCTCTACTGCTAGTCCACATAGAGGATAACAACCTAGTACTGCTATCAGTTATTTCTGTTAGCTCAAGCAGCAGAGGTCTGTGCAGTGGATCTCAAGGTTCCAACCTGCTAATGATCCATGTGGGTGTCAATATAATGCCACATGAAAGAACTTCCATTTTTCAGTTTGCTTTTTTAAATATCTAGAAAATACACAAAAATTATGTTAAAACAACTTTATTAAGGATTCAAAGTCAGGCCCTGAAAAGTTAAGAAAGGCCAGAATTAACATTGCCTGTGCACCTTTAATCTGGCCTCCTTGTGCATATGCATTATGATACAGCCTTTAAATTCCTGAAAGAGGGGTGTTGGAATGGAAACGCTCAGGAAGATTAACAATAAGGTTGTTAGCACTCGAGCTACAGTAACTATGTTTGTATGAGGTTTTCAATTCAATTTCAATTCCCCCGGCCCTGCTGCACATCGTAGTTCTTAACAACTAAAAAGGGCCTACGCACAGGCAAAGCAAAGCTTCAATTTAAACATACACGGTAGGGAGAAGTGTGCTGGGGATCATAATAGATCATTAATCACAGAATCCCCTAAGGTTGCTAATATCTGCATATAGGTTCTGTGCAACTATGAGGTTAGATATGTCGATTGTAATCAGTCTATCTTCTCCAGTCAGTCCCTCCTTTGCGTCAGCAATTCTAACTTAATGCTGTGTATCTCCCTGCATGAGCTCTTACCCGTTCACAGACAAGGTAAATTTTATTCCTAGATGTGTATGTGTAGCGCCCGTGGACTGAGTGGGAATTACACAAGCATTTGTGAGGGCAAAACTGACTAAAGGAAAACAAAACAAAGTTTAGAGCTTTCATGATCTAATATGTAAATGTCTCGAAGCAGAAAGCAGGCATAACTAAGTGCTGCTTTTAAAATGAGTGATCAGGTGGGAGGTATTATTCTACTTTGTGAGCCCTCCCTCTCCAAGCAGTATTCACCCTAACCTAAGTTAAGCACTGTTGACTGCTTCTGCAGTCATCATTGTGGGCCATTTTCCAAATGAGCCATATGGGTAGGTATAAGTTTTGCTCTGTGATAGATGAAGTGTTCTGGAGTACTGCCAAAGCCTCGAGCCAGAGCGCTGCAGAGGCACTGATTAGAATCTTTTAGCTTCTGAATTAGGGTGAGGTTCTAAAAGGAACCATGTAGGGAAAGCCTCAATAAGCCAAAACCACAGAAGTCATATTTTGGTCAGGAAAGAACCCATTGTTTTTTCCACAGACTACATTTAATGAAATTAATATTTACCTGAAATATCCATCAATTATTCATCCTGCAATACAGCTTGATTTTTAATTGTTTTTCCATTTTTTCTAGATTATGGGATGTGTGAGGCTGAGTAAATAAAAATGATTCTGGGTGATGGCCAATACTTGCAGATAGAAAATCTCATTCAAAAATTATTTTTTAACATCTTCTTTGCTACCTTCTGTGGTGATATTTAAAACAACCAATTTTCAAGTTCATAGTAAAAGCAAAGTTACATTCACAGCAACTACAATGAGTGGAGTAAGTAGCAGATGTTGCATTTACAAGAAGGGTTATTGCTCATAATGTATAATAAAGATGCCGCATATATTGTCTGGCATATGTTTTCTTGTTTCCATTTAATTTTACAGTATTTTTAAAATTCACATGATGGATGTGTTTATGTCACAAGGTATTTAGAGCTGAGAATCCATAGCTCCCACTGACTACAACTGCAGTTATGGGTGCACAGAACTATTGAAAAATTGGACCCTCAGAATCCAATTTCTCATTGTGCCATTGCCTCTCTTCACTTGCTAAGTTAACACAATGGGCAGGTCTAAGTCATTTCTCTGGGGGAAATTACCCTTTCTACTGGGAGCTCCTTATGCTAGATGGAGAGTCAACTCTACCAGCTCTGTACCACTTCTTTGGCAGCTCTGAGAATAGGGGAAGCAGGACATTGAGCATGGGCCCGGCCAGTGTGGATCCCCCAGAGAGACCACTGCAGCAGGGGCACAACTTTGGTATCCCTGACCACTGCCTCCATCACACCAACCCCTGCAGCCCCTTTGACCCTATGCCAGTGCAGCAATTAATTTGTCCCATAATTAGCACATAAAAAAAACAAATAAAGCCACAGAGGAGAAATATATATTTTATTCCAAATTCACTTCTGCTTTAATTCTACTGATTTTAACAGACTTGGACCAAGGATGACTCCATATATTCTATTCCCTCTTCCTTTTTTCTCCCCACTCCCCATCTCCTCCTTCCCTCCCCAACTTTTGCCATTATCATAAAGCAAACCCCAAACAATGCTGAGAAAACAAAATGAATAGATATTAAAAAGTATTTGTAACATTTTCTATAGGCTCCTAGGTCACTGGAGCACTAGGTCTCATTGTTTTTCCAATATGACATCGCTGCTTTGGAAAGTTTAGCCCATTAGGTCGAGACAGCAAAGTCCACTTAAAATGCTGATGTGACCATGGGATCTCCCCACAAAGTGACAGCAAACATCATAGCGGATTTTTAGGACTCTTCAAATTTGTTCTTAGGAGGTTGTACACTCAAGCCCTGTGTGCTCCCTGCCAAGAGCCTGCTCATGGGCTGCAGGTATCACAGGCATGGGGAGGTTGAGCCTCCCTACACTGCCTGATGTGGCCCTACCCCAGCTCTGTCCCCAGTTCCCTGCCTGCTCTTCCAATGGGGCTCGGGCTGGAGCCGGGGCTTCGGGCATCTAGGGCCATGCCGCCCGCCCAGTGCTGGAGCCAGGTGGAGCCACACCATCTGCCCAGTGCTGGGTGTAGAGGCAGCTGGGGCTGTGCTGCCCCCCCTGGGACTGGGGGCTATGGTGGAGGTGCTCTGGACTCATCTAGTGGGGGAAGGGGCAAAAGGTGTGGGACTTCGAACAGAAAAGGGGCTGAGGGCTAGCTTCCCACAATAGGCAGTTCATACACTGCCCCTGGTCCTGCTGAATTATAGGGTATCTTCACGTACAGATATTTTTATTGAATGAAATTATGAACAATCACTACAGTATTCCTGGAGGTAGTGGTGTAGATATTGAGTTAAGCGTGTTTTGTGCTGATCTTACATTTGACTATTTCAATTTGCTGCAAAGTTTTATAGTGGCAATGTATTATGGTCCTGGGGAAAGCTTTGGGAGAAGGGTAAGGATAGTTAGGGTTTTAGGCACCTGAAAAGGGAGATTTTTGGAATCCAGGAAGCAAGCAAGGCTTTCAGCAATAGGGGAGGAGGAAAGTGGAGTTTATTTAAGACGGGCCTGAATTTCCACTCCCCTGCCCCCTTTACAACCACCATTTACCACATTGCTCCTAAGCTCAATGTCCTTTAAGGTAAGAGTGCCTCTAAAACAGTTTTGAATGGCCTCAGCCCCTAGTGCTGTTAACCTTTAAATAAAAAAAATAAAATAAAATAGTAGGTAATCAGAATGGGTTCATTCAGCCCTAGAGTCAGAACAGATCCAAAACTTGGCCTAAACTCAGAACCAAATTTGGAGAACTGATCTAATTGGGCTAACATTATTATTCACTTTCATTTGTCTCTTCACTTCTGCTTCCAGCCCCATGCAAAACTAAGAAGTACTACACTGCTACTCATGTAGTGCTGGCCAGAAGCAGGACACGCTGGAACTCTTTCAGGTAAGAGTGGTTTCAGAGTAGCAGCCGTGTTAGTCTGTATCCTCAAAAAGAACAGGAGTACTTGTGGCACTTTAGAGGCTAACAAATTTATTAGAGCATAAGCTTTCGTGGGCTACAACCCACTTATGCAGCTGAAGAAGTGGGTTGTAGCCCATGAAAGCTTAAATTTATTAGAGCATGTTAGTCTCTAAGGTGCCACAAGTACTCCTGTTCTTTTCTCAGGTAAGACTGTTCTTCTGAGATTCCTACTTCAGTTTAGTAGAGCATAAAGGGTAGGATAAGAATCCAAACTATTGGATATGTATTTGAGTACTAGAAAGCTCACACAAAAACACCATTATGAAAAATGCTGGAAAGTGACCACCCCCATCTAATTGGAAAGAGTGGAGTTCATCAGCGATGCAAGAATAAAGCTACTTTTAATTTAATAGTGTGATAGCTTTAGGAGAGAGAACTGGAGAGAAGAGACATGGTTTAGTTGAAGAGGTAGAGATGTATCGGAAGGCTCTTCCCAAAGACAAGAATTGCAGAGAAGCCTCTCATACCAATAGAGGGAGAGTGTGTGAAAGGCCACTGTTATGTTCTCAGACTGTTGTTTTCAAAGCAAGAAGGAAAGTTCCGAAGAGATGGTCTGCACTTCAAGCAGTCATTCACATCAATGCACAGTGAGTGTAAAATAGTACCTGATTAGGTAACACAACCCACCATCTTCTGGGTAAAGGACTACAGAAGGTGTAAGGCAATGGAGGAGTAGGACTGGGATCTTCAAATGAAGAGAGAGTGGAGTTGTTTGAAGATACAGTCACATTATCACTTTGCTTTGTCTGGCACAGGAGGAGGGAGTATTCCAATCGTGAGTGAAGTGTCTAAGCTGGTATTTACATGCATGAAACTACTTTTCTGCTTCTGAGTTCAAATCCAAGATTAGGGTTGGAAGAGATTTTAGGAGGTCATCTAGTCCAACCCCCTGCTCAAAGCAGGATCAACTCCAACTAAATCATCCCAGCCAGGGCTCTGTGAAGCCAGGCCTTAAAAACCTTGAAGAATGGAGATTCCACCATCTTCCTAGGTAACCCATTCCAGTGCTTCACCACCGTCCTAGTGAAATAGTTTTTCCTAATATCCAACCTAGACCTCCCCCACTGCAACTTGAGACCATTGCTCCTTGTTCTGTCATCTGCCACCACTGAGAACAGACTAGCTCCATCCTCTTTAGAACCCCCGTTCAGGTAGTTGAAGGCTGCTATAAAATCCCCCCCCCCCCCCCCCCCACACACACTCTTCTCTTCTGCAGACTAAATAAGCCCAGTTCCCTCAGCCTCTCCTCCTAAGTCATGTGCCCCAGCCCCCTAATCATTTTAGTTGCCCTCCAGTAGACTCTCTCCAATTTGTCCACATCCTTTCTGTAGTGGAGGCCCCCAAAACGGGATGCAATACTCCAGGTGTGGCCTCACCAGTGCCAAAATAGAGGGGAATAAACATCACTTCCCTCGATCAGCTGGCAATGCTCCTACTAATACAGCCCAATATGCCTTTAGCCTTCTTGTCAACAAGGGCACACTGTTGACTCATATCTAGCTTCTCATCCACTGTAATCCCCAGGTCCTTTTCTGCAGAACTGCCGCTTAGCCAGTCAGTCCCCAGCCTGTAGCAGTGCATGGGATTCTTCTGTCCTAAGTGCAGCATTATGCACTTGTCCTTGTTGAACCTCAGATTTCTTTTGGCCCAATCCTCCCATTTGTCTAGGTCACTCTGGCTCCTATTCCTACCCTCCAGAATATCTACATCTCCCCCCAGCTTAGTGTCATCCATGAACTTGCTGAGGGTGCAATCCATCCCATCATACAGATCATTAATGAAGATGTTGAACAAAACTGGCCCCAGGACCAACCCCTGGGACACTCCACTTGATATCAGCTGCCAACTAGACACTGAGCCATTGATCACTACCCATTGAACCTGACAATCTAGCCAGCTTTCATCTAATCAATACTTTTAAAAACTTGCTGGCAAGGATACTGTAGGAGACTGTATCAAAAGCTTTGCTAAAGTCAAGATATATCAGATCCACCACTTTCCTCATATCCAGAGAGACAGTTATCTCATCATAGAAGGCAATCAGGTTGGTCAGACATAACTTGCCCTTGGTGAATCCATATTGACTGCTCCTGATCACCTCTCTCCCCCCAAGTGCTTCAAAATGGATTCCTCAAGGACCTACTCCATGATTTTTCCAGGGACTGAGGTGAGGTGGACTGGTCTGTAGTTCCCCAGATTCTCCTTTTTCCCCCTTTTTAAAAATGGGCACTATATTTGCCTTTTTCCAATCATCTGGGATCTCCCCCCATCACCACAAAATTTTCCAAGGATAATGGCCAATGGCTCTGCAATTACATCAGCCAATTTTGTCAGCACCCTCGGATGCATTAGATCTGGACCCAGGGACTTGTGCATGTCCAGCTTTTCTAAATAGTCCTTAATTGTTTTCACCACTGAGGCTGCTCACCTCCTCCCCATACTGTGCTGCCCAGTACAGCAGTCTGGGAGCTTACCTTGTCTGTGAAGACTGAGGGGGAGGAGGGGAAAAAAAAAGAAGACCACACACTACACCACACTATTCAGTACTTCAGCTTTTTCCACATCATCTGTCACTAGGTTGTCTCCCCGCCCCCCCATTCAGGAAGGGTCCCACACTTTCCTGGACCTTCTTGTTGCTAAGATACCTGTAGAAACTCTTCTCATTACCCTTCAGATCCCTTGCTATCTGCAACTCCAATTGTGCTTTGGCCTTTCTGATTACACCCCTGCATGCTCGAGCAATATTTTTATACTCCTCCCTACTCATCTGTCCAAATTTCCACTTCTTGTAAGCTTCCCTTTTGTGTTTAAGCTCACTGAAGATTTCTCAGTTAAGCCAACCTCAATAAGGCTTCTTTAAAAATACAGCAAGCTTTCCTGGACTCCTTTCCCCCTCCTATTAGCCTCCCAGGGGATCCTGCCCATCAGTTCCTAAGGGAGTCAGTCTGCTTTTCTGAAGTCCAGGGTTTGTATTCTGCTGCTCTCCTTTCTTCCTTTTGTGAGGATCCTGAACTCAACCATCTCATGGTCACTGCTGCCCAGGTTGCCAGCCACTTCTACTTCCCCTACCAATTCTTCCATGTTTGTGAGCAGCAGGTCAAGAGGAGCACAGCCCCTAGTTGGTTCCTCCAGCACTGGCACCAGGAAGTTGTCCCCAACACTCTCCAAAAACTTCCTAGATTGTCTGTGCACTGCTGTATTGCTCTCCCAGCAGAAGTCAGGGTGATTGAAGTCCCCCATGAGAACCAGGGCCTGTGATCTGGAAACTTCTGTTAGTTGTCTGAAGAAAGCCTCATCTACCTCATCCTCCTGGTCTAGTGGTCTGTAGCAGACACCCACCACGATATCACCCTTGTTGCTCTCGCCTCTAAACTTAACCCAAAGACTCAACAGGCTTTTCTCCAGTTTCGTACTGGAGCTCTGAGCAATCATACTGCTCTCTTACATACAGTGCAACTCCTCCACCTTTTCTTCCCCACCTGTCCTTCCTGAACAGTTTATACCCATCCATGACAGTGCTCCAGACATGTGCGTTACTCCACAAGTCTGTTATTCCAATCACATCATAGTTCCTTGACTGACCAGGTCTTCCAATTCTTCCTGTTCATTTCCCAGGCTTCTTGCATTCATGTACTGGCACCTAAAATAACTAGCTGATTGCCCGACTTTCTCAGTAGGGATCAGGAGGCCTCCCCTTTTGCACCCTCCTCCTTGTGTTTCCTCCCAGTATCCCACTTACCTCAGGGCTTAGGTCACCATCCCACAGCAAGCCTCCTCATTAGATTAGCAAGCCTGCTTGCCAAGATGCTCTTCTCTCTTCCTAGCAATCCTTCTTCCTGGAACATCCCATGGTCGAAGAATCCAAAGCCCTCTCTCAGACACCACCTGTACAACCACACATTTACCTTTACAATTCGATAGTCCCTACCTGGGCCTTTTCCTTCAACAGGAAGGACGAGAACATGACTTGTGCCTCAAACACCTTTATCCTTCTTCCCAGAGCCACATAGTCTGCAGTGACCCACTCAAGGTCATTCTTGGCAGTATCATTGCTGTCCACATGGAGAAGTAGGAAGGGGTAGCAGTCCGAGGGCTTGATCAGTCTCAACAGACACTCAGTCACATCTTGAATTCTAGCTCCAGGCAAGCAGCACACGGAGTTTCCTGGTCTAGATGGAGGACTCCATTCCCCCTTAGGAGAGAGCCCCCAACCACCCTCCCCCCAAAATCTCCTCTTGGGAGTGGTGGTCATGGAACCCCCATCCCTAGGACAATACTTCCCATGCCTTCTGGTCAATGGGGTCTCCCTCTGATCCCTTCCCTCAGATAACTCTTCCAAACCATTCTCTGACATAGTACCTGTGCAGATAGAAGTAGAAACCATTTTCAGGCTCTCCTCTTTCTTCTGGAGATCACATGCTGCCAATTTTCTTCCCTGTTCTGCACTGCCCTCTGATTCTTCAGCATGCTGTGCCCACAGTACCAAATGCTGTCTTCTATCCAGAAAGTCAGCATTCTCTCTGATTCATCGCAGGGTTGATGCTTGGGTAGCTAGTCCTTTAACCTTCTCTTCCAATATGAAGACTAGTTCGCACTTCATACAGACGAAGTCGCTTCTATCCTCTGGGAGAAAACAAGCATGGCACATCCTGTGCAGGTCACAACAAGGGATCATTCACTATCCACATTGTTTTCCTTCTAAGAGCCTCTTTAGATGTTGTATTTAGACCTCAGACTTTAAGGTCAGAAGGGACCATTATGATCATCTGGTCTGACCCCCTGCATGCTGCAGGCCTCAAGACACTTCCCTGGACTCTGCCATTGAAGTCCCCAATCCTGTGTTTTAGTGACTTCAATCGGCAGAGACCCTCCTGCTAGTGATCCCTGCCCCATGCTGCGGAGGAAGGCGAAAAACCTCCAGAGGCTCAGCCAATCTACCCTGGAGGAAAATTCCTTCCCGACCCCAAATATGGCGATCAGTAATACCCCGAGCATGTAGGCAAGAGTCTCTAGCCTGACCCTTGTTGGCCATTATGCTATTTACGTACCATTGCTTGGTTTTCCTTGGCTACTATGTTTTACCATTAAACCATTCCCTCCATAAACTTATCTAACAATCTTAAAACCAGACAGGTCCGTCGCCCCCACCGTTTCCCTCGGAAGGCCATTCCAATATTTCACCCCTCTGACGGTCAGAAACCTTTGTCTAATTTCAAGCCTGAACTTCCCCACGGCCAGTTTATATCCATTCGTTCTCGTGTCCACATTAGTACTAAGCTGGAATAATTCCTCTCCCTCCCTTGTATTTATCCCTCTAATATATTTAGAGATAGCAATCATATCCCCCCTCAGCCTTCGTTTTGTCAGACTAAACAACCCAAGCTCCTCTAATCTCTTTTCATATGACAGGTTTTCCATTCCTCTGATCATCCTAGTCGCCCTTCTCTGCACCCGTTCCAGTTTGAGTTCATCTTTTTTAAACATTGGAGACCAGAACTGCACACAGTACTCCAAATGAGGTCTCACCAGCGCCTTATACAACGGAAGCAGGACCTCCTTATCCCTACTAGATATACCTCGCCTAATACATCCCAAGACCGCATTGGCTTTTTTCACCGCCACGTCACATTGTCGACTCAGTCATCCTGCGGTCTACAAGGACCCGTAGGTCCTTCTCTTCCGTTACTTCTAACCAGTGCGTCCCCATCTTGTAACTAAAATTGTTATTAGTCATCCCCAAGTGCATCACCTTACACTTTTCACTATTAAATTTCATCCTATTTCTGATACTCCAATTCACAAGCTCATTCAAGTCTCCCTGCAGAATATCCCTATCCTCCTCCGAATTTGCAACTCCTCCCACCTTCGTATCATCCGCAAACTTTATCAGCCCACTCTTGCAGTCGGTTCTGAGGTCAGTTATAAATAGATTAAATAAAATGGGTCCCAAAACCGAACCTTGAGGCACTCCACTAGTAACCTCCCTGCAACCCGACAGTTCACCCTTTAATACAACCCGCTGCATTCTCCCCAATAACCAATTCCTTATCCACCTCTGGATTTTCATATCGATCCCCATGTTTTCCAGTTTAACCAATAATTCCTCATGGGGTACAGTATCAAACGCTTTACTGAAATCCAGGTATATTAGGTCTACCGCATTTCCCTTATCTAATAAGTCCGTTACTTTCTCAAAGAAGGAGATCAGATTCATTTGGCACGATCTACCCTTCGTAAAACCATGCTGTAATTTATCGCAATTGCCATTAACTTCTAGGTCCTCAACTAGTTTCTCTTTCAGAATCTTCTCCAGCACCTTGCACACTACAGATGTTAAACTAACAGGCCTGTAGTTACCTGGATCACTTTTTTTCCCTTTCTTGAAAATAGGAACCACGTTAGCTATTCTCCAGTCTAACGGGACCACCCCCGAGTTTACAGATTCATTAAATATCGCTAATGGGCCTGCTATTTCCCGTGCCAATTCCTTCAATATTCTCGGGTGAAGATCGTCCGGTCCTCCCTGGCGTTCAAGTTTTGTTTCTACCTCGGATGCGGTAATCACCCATCCTGTATGCCCCTCTGTAACGGTGCTAGTATCCCTAATACCTTCATTGGCCTCATTAAACATTGATGCAAAATATTCATTGAGATATTGTGCCATGCCTAGATTATCTTTAATCTCCTCTCCGGCTATAGTCTTCAGCGGTCCCACTTCTTTCTTTGCTTTCTTCCTATTTATATGGCTGTAAAACCTTTTACTATTGCTTTTAATTCCCCTCGCTAGGTCCAACTCTACACGGCCTTTGGCCTTTCTCACTCTGTCTCTACATTCTCTGACTTCACTAAGGTAAGTTTCCTTACTGATCCCTCCCCTCTTCCACTCTTTGTACGCTTTCTGTTTTTTCCTAATTGCCCCTTTGAGTCGGTCGCTCATCCAGCTCGGTCTAAATCTTTTGCTTAGTAATCTTTTTCCCTTTTTGGGGATACAGGCCTCTGACAGCTCATGCATCTTTAACTTAAAGTAATCCCAGGCTTCTTCTGCCTTTAGATCCCTTAATACGTTTGCCCAATCCACTTCCCTTAATTTGTTAAAATTGGCCTTTTTAAAATTATATACCCTAGTCTTTGACTTAATTCTGTTACTCCTTCCATTTTGTTTAAACCGAATTAGCTCATGATCACTGGAGCCCAAGTTGTCCCCCACTACCACTTCCTCAACTAGGTCCTCACTACTATTTACTGCTCACAGAAGCCTGAAAGGCAAAAAACTCTGTGGAAACTCTCCCCAGGCGAACTTTCTCTGTTTGCCACTCATTCGGTTTGCAACTGGCTGCTTTTTTATAAGGCTTCTGGCTTGAAGCAGTTGCCCTAGCTCAAAGCCTTCCCTCCAATCAACCATTGAAGGCTCACCTGGAACAAAAGCACTCCCAACTCACACTTTTCAAACAACCACATGGTCAAACAGTCACTTATTAGTGATAAGTGGTCCTTATTCATTTATTAACACTTAACTGTAATACTCTTTGGCTCAAGAAACAGAGACTGCATCTTCCATTACTGTGCGCTTATTTAGCTATTTTGATTAACTGCCTCTCCCCCTAGACCAAGGGTGGATACAGCATTGTCTGTATGAGAGAGACAGACTGACACCTAGCAACAGAGGTGAAATGAGTAATTTCATGGTCAGTATTTGCTTGTATGTATTTTACCACTAAGAGAGCGAGTGGTCAAACACCAGAGATGGGTGCTATCAAAGGGATGTAGATAGACAGAAGAGTAGAAAGACAAGATGACAAAATCAAAACTGATGTTCTTGCTAAGGTGTGAGAGGTGTCCCATTGGGTTGTGAAGAAAGCTGGACACTAATGCTGGTCACCGTTTAAAAATGCAACCTAAGACTAGGGCTCAATGGAGTTTTTTTATGTAGTGTTGCATCTCTCCTGAATACTCAATTCCATCCAAAGGACTAGCTGCTATTAAAAAAAAAACAAAAAAACAAAAAACACAAATACAGCCTGCTCTTAGAAGTCCTGGCTGCATTGCATTACTGCCATATGCAATTTGAAGATTAAAATTAAAAAAACAACATCATTTTCCTTTCAGAAAGGCAGTTGTCATCTGTAACGCACTCAAGGGACAGTGCACATATGAATAGCCAGCTGCACTTTTCCCAATCTGGGCATAACCAGCCAACTAGACCCAGAAGAGGAATTTAGCAAAATTATAGGATGGGCAGGAAGTTTCCCCCTCCCTCCCACCTGTTTACAAATATTTTTTTAACACTTTCATTGACTGGTAGTTTATAAATTGAGTTTCAAACTCAAATATATTCTCTATTTGGACCTAAATAAACAATATCTATCATAGTGTTTTATACTACTGCCCATTACTGTAGTATTTGAGTGCCTTCCCTGCAAGATCAGTAGCAAAAGTGAAGTCCCTAATGGATGCTAGATTCTGGCACTTCTATACAGTCAAATTATTACTATGGCACAAAAAAAACCCTGTGTTAGCATTCCATTAAGTCTCAGATTTTAGTCACTCAGGTCAGAGTTAAAGTTTTTACTGCTATTTTAATCCTGGCCCTTTGCATACATCTGTTGCAAGAAGGTCTTTTGTTACTTTATAAAATACAGTGGTTCTGTGTTTTCAATACCAGGATCTACCACCCTCCCCTAATCTAATAGAAGGGTAAGATGGTCATGGCATGTGTTAGTGACACCTCTGGGGCTTATGACATCCATGTTGGGAGACTATAAACATAATACATATGAAAATTATTTATGTAGGTGCTGAGATACAGTAATGGGTGTGGCATAACAGACAGAATATCTGAGTATAGGCAAAGGGGCAGTTTTGTCATAGTATTGTATCCTGAAGATCATGTATAAACAGATCGATAAAGAAAGGTTTTCTAAAATAATAGTGCAAGCATCTCAGGCAGAACAGTAAGAAACAAATGTGCCTACTCCCTTTTTAAAAATCTCTTCAATTTAAAGGCAATGGGCAATTTAGGCTCATCTTGGATAGGCCAAATGGCTCAATATACTGCATGCAACTAAATGGACAGTTAGCAGTAGAGCAATATATCTAGTTTTAAAATAGTGACTGATGATGCTTCTAGACAAAAACTAGATAAAGCTTTACTTTGCCCCAAGTATATTCCTGTAAGTTTCTCTTAAAATAGATTTTGTACAATATAAAATCCAAAGTGAGCAAAAAAGAATGGTCCCTGTTTCTTTCTAAGCCTAAATGTTTCTGGAAAGAGGCAAGATGCTGTAGAATGGCAGCTGTAGAAGATATCAGGTGGCAGGATGGATAAAGGAATGGGGATTCCCAAGGATCCTGGCCTCCAACCTCAGTGACTGTGCTCAAGTCTGTTGATGGACTCCTGTTCTACAATACTCTGCAGACCCTTCCAGATTATTGGCTCACTCCCCTGGCTGTTCCCTTTGATTCTATGGAGGGGAGTCACAGGGTGCACAGCTAGAGTTTAGGCAGCTTTAACTTTGCTGATTTGACCTGCAAATTATCCCCATGCTCCAAACTGGTTAAAGGCAGGAATCATGTTACTGAATGGCTCTTCCGTCACCCTGCCCACTTTTTCCTGCTCATTCCTGGGCATCCCAGATATTTGACAGAGAAGGGAGTAGTATTTCACTTATCACTTTTCCCATCTGCAGGGTCTGATCAGGGTTTTCTTTATGGATTTCCTTCCCTCCGCAAGGCAGGACAGGGAGAGAGAGAGAGAACGAGAACACACATGGACCAAAGAGGTATTTTTGTATGAATGGACTGCAAGAAGAACGTTAAAGTTGTTTGTATATGGACACCTACATTTATTTCCATGTTTATAAAGAGCCAAAATGTACTCTCCACTTCCTCCGTACACAAGATACTTCTGGGTTTAAACTAAGCAAGAGAAGTTTTATCCCCATAGAGGTCATGGCCTAATTTTCCAGGAATGATTAGTTATGGATGTCCACCTTGAGGTATGTGGACCTGATTTTCAGAAGTTTTGAGTACCTACCCTCTGAAAAATCTGGCCCCTCTGAAATGTTCCAGTTGTGCACCCAAAAAAAAACAACCCACTAGTCACTTTTGAAATTGATGTCCTTTTCATTTAGATAAATAAATAAAAAATGCCTGACCAAAAAAAAAAAAGTTTTAAAATGGAAGTACTATATCAGAGAGTGAGGCAAACAACAAACTATCAGGCTAAAATCATGCTAATGATAGCTGGTACCTGCTGGGGTTGATAACTGACCCACCCGGGCAAAGCTCCAATAGAATTCAATGGGAGGCTTGCCCAAGCACAGTCACAGGACTTTGTAGTGATTATACTCTTTACATACCGGTCTTCTCTTGTACAGTAGATATATAAAATGCAAGAAGTTGAGAACCAAGAACACCGAATTCCAGATCATTATATCCAAGGCACAACGGTACAGCATAGCCCAGATGATGAAAAGTACACATCCTGTCAAAAATAAAATAGGAAGTTAAATTATACAGATATTATATAAAAATAAAAACCACACACACACACTTCATTCTTTTGATATAGATAATACAGATCCCAATTTTAGATTACAGTGATTATGTTCAGAAGTGATGCATTTCACAAGTTTCAACAGAGTTAGGTAACATGGATCAAGGTAAGCAATGTTGTAACAGTTAATTTTATTTAGTTACAAGAAGCATTTTAACTAAAACACAACTGCTTCATACAGCTGGCATTACACGGATTTGAGACAAAAATAATAAGCATTCATTTCTAGGGCTGAAGCCTGTAGACAAAACAAAACATGAATAAGCAAGCACTATTTGCCTGGAGCTCCCTAAATGCCATCCAGAGAGATTTTCAGTTTTAAAAGAACCACTACAATATATGTTATGAATCTGGCTTCTTGCTGTGAGTTATGCCATTGTTCAAGATATCATTGGTTAGGAAGACAGAATGACTGATGAGTATCTTCTACATAATTTTCAAATACTAATTCCTCTGCTCCGATTAGCGAGAGCTGCTAAACAAGATAAAGTTCTTAATTATGCATCTCTCTCTTACAATGTTACTCTTTCAAGTTGCCATCTCAGCTTGAAAAATTGATACTCCACATGTTTGCCAGTTCAAAATTCAAACTAGAGCTGAAATCAGTGAACCCTCCACATGCAGAACTCCTGTTGATTTTAAATGAGAGTTCAACAGATAAAAGATCTTGCAAAAATTGAGGTTCCTGGCCATTAGAGAAACTCATTTTGGTAAAATGCCTTTTGTAAGTGTGAAAGGAGATATGGAACAATTACTGTAAAATTCTTAATACAAGCAACATAAAGGTCTGGTAATTAAAATAGAGTCTCTCAAACACTGAACAGGTTCTATTATAGTTATGACCCTGTAAAGTGTATTTGAGAAATATCCCTTTTGTTATTTTTACAATATAGAATTCTATATTGTAAAAATAACAAAAGGGATATTTCTCAAAATACACCTTACAGGGTCATAACTTTTCACAACACTTCCTCAATGGGTCATGAAGACTTTGGTTCTACATACAGTAGAGTGGCATAGAGATAGTTCAGGAACCCTGTAAGTGATTTAGGTTAAGACTTTACAAACGTAGTTTGGCCCCACTCAAATCATGTTTGAACTCTTCCTAACAATGCCGCTGAAAACAAGGTTTTGGCATCACCTACTGTCATGAGGCGCTTACAATACTTCAGTAGTAAAAACCTAGCCCTATTCAAGTCAATGGCAAAAAAAAGCATCCGTTCTTAATGCTGTCAGACAATGTAAGAGCAGGAGAATTCTATTTTCTCAGAGCATTTAAGATTGCCAAGTGTGTTGTACTGCACGGTTCTGAATCCTACATCTTTATTAAATACAATAGCCCAGATATTAGTCAGGGCATTTATGGTGGTTAATAATGAATCAGGCCAAGACTCCAACCATAAATTGCTTTTTTGACTATCAGAAAAAGGAAATTCTAGTTAGCGCTTTGCATTACAATAGTATTATTAATTATTTGTATTTTCATAATGCCCTATCATGGAACAGAACCCCATTGCACTAGGTGCTGTATGAACAGAATTGGGGAAAAAAAAAAAAAATTTCCCTGTCCCAAAGAGCTTACAATCTAAGTATAACACAAGAGTTAACAAGTGGAGACATGCAGGGGAATGCAAGGAAAGAATGAGACAATATTAGCCAGCACAATAGGCAGCAGTCTTAGCATGCCAGAAGCTAATGCTTGTCAAGTTTTTTTGCAGGCTTCATGGAAAAAAGGAGAGTTTTAAGGAGGAATTAGGAGGCTAATGAGTTAGTTTTACAGATGTTTAGAGGAAGCTCCTCCCAAGCAGGTGGGGCAGCATGGGAGAAAGCACAAAGATACTTGTTTGAAAATTTTGTAAGTGGGCAATGGAGGCTGGCATCACAGATAGATGGGAGTGAATATTTCAGTAGAAAATGAAAGATGACAGGGAGGCTTTGATTAGCTGTGAAGGGTCTTGAAAGTGACAAGTGGATTATGTTTGATGCAACAGAGAAGGGCAAGTATGGTCAAAGCAACAGGCTAGGAAAATTATCTTTGCAGCATCATTTGAATGAATGAGTGGGGCAAGACTGCACTTGTCAAGGCCAGTGACAACTGCAGAGATGTTGCAGTAATCAAGAAGCAAGATAACAGCCTGGATGAGCGTTTTAGATGTGTGGGTGTATAGGAAAGACCATATCTTAGAAACGTTAAGCAAAATGAATCTGCAAGATTTAGATGTAGCCTGGACATGAAGGCCTAGAGAAAGGATGCCACAGTATGGTCCAGAGTGACAGGCAGGATGGTGGTGTGATCTACAGTGACCAAGAAAGAAGGTTAAGGGGGGAGTTAAGATGAAGAGATCTGTTTTAGCAATATTCAGCTTGAGCGGAAAGCTAGTCCTCCTCAAGAATACACATTTAATAGTATATGTTCACACTTCACTCATTTTAAGAAGAGTTGGGGCTAGTCACTACATTAAGCTCCCTAAGGAAAAAAATATTGTAGGTGTAGATATTTACTATTATATCAGTGGTTTGAGAGTTCAAGAGATTTCTACTGTAGAAGGTACAAGTCTATCTTGCTATAATTTAAATTGAGCTCTACTTTTTTCATTTACTCATAACAAAAAATTTTGGGGCCAATTTTTTTTCCATACTTTGTCCAAGCAAAGATTTTTTTTCTGATAAGTTAAGAGAAAGTGGAGAAAAACAGACAAAGAAAGGGAAAAACAAAACAAAATAGCCCACATCACAAACAAACCCTACCCTTCCACACAGTCAGATGTTTCAGCAACTGCACAGATGCTCAAAATTCTATATGCAGTTGTTGTGGAGTTTTATGAAACTGGGTCTGTATTACCTTATCCAAGTAAGTTCTGCAATGTCAGAGTGTAGACCAAGCCCCAAAATCATGCTAACACACCTCCAACAAAATAAAACAATTAAAATATGTTGAAATGCCACCAATGGAAGACAAGCGAGTCCAGAACGATACTTTCTATTAGGGCTGCCAATTAAATTGCAGTTAACTCATGCTATTTACTAAAAAAAAAAAAAAAAAAATCAGTGTTTTAATTGCGCTGTTAAACAATAGAATACCAACTAAAATTTATTAAATATTTTGGATGTTTTTCTACTTTTTCATATATATTGTATTCTGTGTGGTAATTGAAATCAAAGTGTATATTATTTTTTTATATTACAAATATTTGCACAGTAAAAGATAAACAAAAAATAATATTTTTCAATTCACCTCGTCCAAGTACTGTAGTGCAATCTTTGTTGTGAAAGTGCAACTTACAAATGTAGATTTTTTGTTACATAACTGCACTCAAAAACAAAACAATGTAAAATTTCAGAGCCTGCAAGTCCACTCAGTCCTACTTCTTATTCAGCCAATTGCTAAGACAAACAAGTGTTTACATTTACAGGAGATAATGCTGCCCTCTTCTTATTTACAATGTCACCAGAAAGTGAGAACAGGCATTTGCATGGCACTTTTATGGCTGGCATTGATGTGCCAGATATGCTAAACATTTGTATGCCCTTTCATGCTTCGGCTACCATTCCAGAGGACGTGATTCCATGCTGATAACTCCACTTAAAAAATAATGTGTTAATTAAATTTGTAACTGAACTCCTTGGGGGAGAATTGTAGGTCTCCTGCTCTGTTTTATCTACATTCTGCCATATATTTCATGTTATAGCAGTCTTGGATGATGACCCAGCACATGCTCATTTTAAGAGCACTTTCACAAAACACAAAGAAGGTACCAATGTGAGATTTCTAACCAACCCAAGATTTAAGAATCTGAAGTGCCTTCCAAAATCCACAAGGTGTGGAACATGCTTTCAGAAGTCTTAAGAGACCAACACTGCAATGTGGAAACTACAGAACCTGAACCACCAAAAAAGAAAGTCAACCTTCTGCTAGGGGGGAAATCTCACCATGCGTCAGTCCACACTGCTTTGGATTGTTATTGAGCAGAACCCGTCATCAGCATGGACGCACATCCTCTAAAACGGTGGTTGAAGTATGAAGGGACACATGAATCTTTAGTGCATCTGCATGTAAAAATCTTGTGACTCCGGCTACAACAGAGCCATTCGAACACCTGTTCTCACTTTCACGTGACATTGTAAATGTAGCGGGGTGGACACCCGCTCCTGCCTGGAGGGGCTTTAAAGCAGCCCTGGAGAGGGCTACAGCTCTCAAAGCTGCTAGGCTGATTGGGGAAGTAGCTGCAGCTGGGCCACGCCCCAATCAGGCCCAGCTGGCTCTATAAAGGCTGCGAGCCAAGAGCAAGGACACAGTCTCTCTCTGCATTCAGAGAGAGAAGGGCCTGGCTGTAGGGAGCTAGAGACAGAGTACCTGAGTGGAGCAGGGCTGGGGAAAGGCAGAGGAGCTGGGGAGCTCCAGCCTGGCATTGGGCTAAAAGGTACTGGGAGTTGCAGAGGGCAGCCCAGGGGTAGGCAAAGGCAGCAGGTCCAAACCCAACCTTGCCTGTGATGAGTGGTGTATACTGCAGTTTGCCCCAGGGTGTGGGGGCTAGACAATGACTGGCAGTAGCCGTATACTGAGGCGAGGTGGGGATAGTGGGTGGGGATTCCCTGGGGAGGGGAGACCCTAAGACTGAGGGGTTACTGCCAGGGGGGAGCACCCAGAGAAAAGGGGCACCAGGGTCCCGGGGCCAGCGGCAAGGCGGATCACTGGACTGCAGAGGGCGCTCCAAGGCTAGCCAAGCCAATTCCCAACAGAGACCAGCAGGAGGTGCCGCAGGGGTGAGTCTGCTCTTCTACAGTAAAGAAGAAGCGGGCAGCATTTTCTCCTGCAAATGTAAACAAACTTGTTTGTCTTAATGATTGGCTGAATAAGAAGTAGGACTGAGTGGACTTGCAGAATCTAAAATTTTAGATTGCATTCAAAAAAAATTTTTGTACATAATTCTACATTTGTAAGTTCAACTTTCATGATAAAGAGATTGCACGACAGTACTTTTATTAGGTGAATTGAAAAATACTATTTTGTTTTTGACAGTGCAAACACTTGTAATAAAAAAGACTACTGTACATTTTTTATTCTGTGCTGTAATTGAATATATTTGAAAACATAAAAACATCAAAAATATTTAAATAAACGGTATTATTGTTTTAATTGTGCAATTAATTGCTTGACAGCCCTATTTTCTATTGGTCAGTAAATGGAATTTCAGCCACAAAGTTGTAAAAAGTAAATTTTGTTTGGCTTACCTGTAGCAAGCAAGCCTCGCAGGAAAATCATATGGAAATTCAAAGTGGTTGGAATAACCAATCCAACTGCAAAACAGATATTTGCCACATGAAAAACCAGATGATGAACCTCACTCCAGTTTTCACACGCAGTCTCATTGACAGGTACAAAGGTGGCATTTTTGAAGTCTGGTATAAAACCTAATGGGGTCATGGTGAATGAATTGATTTCTGTAGTATTCATCTTGAAGAATCCTGTAAAAATACAAAAAGAGGCATTAAGAGTAATGAGCACCAATACAATGGAAAAAACAATGATTTGTGTCATGGGACTTAGGGTTATATTCTCTCCTTCATGTGCATACATATTTCTCCTTAATATGAACAAAAATTCTACACATACTTCAAAGGTTAAACTAAGTCCCTACATACAGTTGCCAACTTTCTAATGGCACAAAACCGAACACCCTTGCCCTGCCCTTCTGGTAGGCCTCGCCCCTTCCCTTCTATGAGGCTCCATCCCCCCTCCCTCTGTCCCTCGCTCTCCCCCACCCTCACACACACTCATTTTCACCAGGCTTGGGCAGGGGGTTGAGGTGCAGGAAGGGGTGAGGACTCCAGTTGGGGATACGGGCTCTGGGGTGGGGCCATAAATGAGGGGTTCAGGGTGCAGAAGGGGGCTCTGGGATGGGGCAGGGGGTTGGGTTGTGGGAGGGGATGAGGGGTGCATGCTCTGGGCGGCGCTTATCTCAGGCGGCTCCAGAAGCAACCGGCATGTCCAGTTCCTAGGTTCAGGGGTGGCCAGGCAGCTCTACGCCCTGTCTCCGCACAGGTGCCACCCCTGTAGCTCCCATTGGTTCATGGTTCCTGGCCAATGGGAGCTGTGGATCCAGCACTTGAGGCGGGGGCAGCATGCAGAGTGCACATCTGCCTAGGAGCCTAGGGACATATTGCCACTTCCGAGGAGCCATGTAGGGAGCCTGCCAGCCACACCAACTTCACTTTTAACGGCCCAGTCACCAGTGCTGACCAGATCCTCCAGGGTCCCTTTTCCACCAGGCCTTACGATTGAAAACCAGACACCTGGCAACCCTCTCTCTACACATGAAAAACATTTTACAGTCACGTTTAGGTGAAAACTAAAAGCTTGAAGAAGAGTTAAGGTCAATATTTTGACAACCTGCACACATGATTTATTATCAGATACATGCCCAGTGACTTTCATAAGATGTGAGAGTACAGGGGTCCACTCATGCTAAGCAGCTTGCAGGATTGGCACAATAATGTTAACTTCTGCTGGTTGTTAAATGGACCTTAGGACCATCCAGGCATACTACTTCCACTCCCTCATAATCAGAAGATACATGTGCATACTAAGAGCAGTATATAGCTTTGGTATCTGTAAAATAGCAAAACTAAATACAAATTCAGAAGAATCTGTTATCATAATCTGTTAAAGAAAGCTTGACAAAAAAGCCAAAGAGGATTTATGTCTTTTAATTCTTCTTTATAATGTATAAAGCTGTCCTGAAAGGATTCTTTCTTTCAAAAGGAGGGAGGAGAACTGATATTTGTAAGGTTAAAAAAAAAAAAAAAAAAAAAAACCCACACACCACCAACCAAATACAAAGTCTGATCTTCTCCAGTTTTGTTGTCGATTCCCTGGAGATCAAAAATGTATGCCCAAAGCTCTCTCATTCCATACATGAGTGTTAGGGTGAAGATTAATAAAAACTATTTCCCTTCTCAGTTGATCAGGTTTCACTTGCTTGGGGTTTCTGATAACAAATGCTCTAGCTCTCCAGTCATCCATAGTGTCTTTCAGGAAAATTGGGCAGAAAAGAACTGACTTTTTAACGTAAAACAGACTCAGATTCCAAGACCAGAACAGACCCATTGTAGTCCTGTAATCTTACCTTCTGTGTAAGACAAGACATAGAAGTTCCCAGCACAAATTATCAGAACATATTTTAGAAAAACAACTAATCTTGATTTAAAAATTGCCAGTGATGGAGAATCCACCATGAATCTTGGTAAATTGTTCCCTTAGCTAATAACCTTCACAACAAAAAGAAGCAATAAAGTTGGTTTCCCTTAACCAATATTATTCCAAAACACAGTGAAATAACTCTGATTAAATAGGTAACTAAAAAGGAAGGTGGGAGATATTACCTTTTTTGAAACCTATTGCAGACAGTCTTTCCTCATCAAGATTGAGCACAACTTGATATACTTAATAAACAAAGATTCATTTTTCAATTGAAAAAAACAAAATGATTCATTTCATATTAAAAGTAAAGTAATCTTGTTTTTAGCTAAGTATTTAGGACCCCTACTGGTTGCAATATAAAAGGTTATATGGAGTTCTGTTTGATTCCCATTAATGAACTATCTTTGCATCAGAGAGTGAACACTCTTTTCCTTTACACATTATGGAGTATGCATTGTAACAAATCCTGTAGAGGCATTCCCTCTCTCTTTCACACATCCTCCTGTGACATTATACTCCGTATGAAAATATGCTTGTGAAAGGAATATAACATAACTAAGATGTACTTTAAGCAAGATTGGCCTTGTAAGGTATCATTGGAAAGGTTATGATTTACTGAATATGATTATCCTATTTGTATGCATGTATCATTTCTGTATCTGAAATTAGGAATATTGACTATATTTCAACTATGTTATTTTGGGTGATGCCCCCTGCTAACACTTCAGGCACAACAATGAAAAAGCTGGACAGTGCTGATGGCCCATCAGCAATAGCCAATGGACTGTAAAAGAGCTTAGTCTTCCTGTAAAGATGTGGATCAGCCTGTGACGAATGGTTATGGGGCCCTACAGAGGCATGTGACCATGTCACTGGATACTGGAACCCATCTTGAATTCTGTACTTTACCACGAGAAGCTGGGTCGGGGGTCAAAGTAGGAAACAAAGGACTCCCACTTTATGCAAATCCCATTGAAGGGTGCGGAGTGAGGTAATCCTGGTCATCAGTTCTCCCCTGCTATCCCACCCAAGATGACTGCTGGAAACAACCAAGACTGAACTGGGGGAAAGAACTGGACCCAGGCTGGAAGGGCATCTGGCCTATGAAGAAGATTATTAGAACCACATTTAGGGTGAGAACTTACATGTAACCAATTTATTTAGTGAAACTAGCTTAGTTTGTGTGCTGTTTTATTTTCTTAGTAATCTGCCTTGTTCTGTCTATTACCTCCTTGACTACTTAAAATACACCTGTTATAGTTAATACATTTATTTCTGGTTTACAATATAACCCAGTTTATGTGATTTCTAACTGGGGGGAGGGGGCGAGAAGTTGTGCATTGCCTCTTCCCTCAATGTGGAGGAGGGTAATTTCATACAATTTTGTGGGGGGGTGGACATCTGGGTGCTGTGGCAAGCCCCTTAAGCTGAGCCTTCTCAGAGCAGATCTCGGTCTCTGTGCAGCTGGGGGTGGCCCTGCCTCTGTTCTTGGCTGGAAGATGCCCAACAAGACCAGGTAAAAGGGTGCCCAGGCTGGCAGAATAGTCTGCCTCAGTGGCATCCCAGCATGCCAGGTGACATCTTGGGGGCAGGGGGGTCCAACCTGTCCCACCACCCACCCACACTTATACATTCATTACATCCCGTGTCTAGCCAGGTGCACATGTGGTGGGGACCCCTTCACAGGTGCCTAAATATGGATTTAGGAACCTAACTTCTGGCTCAGTTTTCCTTTTAAAATCTTGCTCTCTAATCCTCTAAAGTTCAAGTTGACTTATTACTGTCACACAAATATAGGAGCGCTACTGACAGATAGCAGAAGGCTGTACAACTTTTCTGATAAACAGACTTCTAAGTGCCTGCAGAAATAGATTTCCTCTATCTACAAAGTGACAGATTGTGTCACTGGGTCTTAAGCAAGACTGCCCACTAATTTCAACTGGAGATACTACTTAAACTAGGTATGCAATCTGGATATTTATCCATAGATAGTTACAGGAAAGAAATTGTTAAACATAATTCTGAAACTTATGTCTTTTCCTCTGGTCCTAGCTCAGATCCTTCAGTCCTAACTTGTTTATAACACAAACATGAAAAATTCTATTTCGGACCTTCAGTATTTCAAAATACCAAAAGTTCATAGTAAGTGGGAAGCTAAGGAATATAGGATCATGCTTCTAGTGCTTTAAATTCAGCTTACTTATAAGCAGGGATTCTAAAAATCCATTTGCCACAGGAAAAAAAAACACCGCTGAATTTGCCTTTTTTTAAAAAAACAGAGATGGGACTCGGGCCGTCAGCTCAGGGAGACAGGGTTCGGGCTGTCAGATTTCATTTTAATTGCAGAAAAATGTGGATTTATGTTTATAAGATAATTGTTTTTTTATCACAGAAAACTAGGATTCCAGCTTATAAGAAAGATTACTACAATAATGTAATTTGAAATATAACATGCTGTGTTAACAAACTGCAATAAAGATATATTCTTTACAAAAACCCCTCTAAAAACTGATCTTTAAATAGAAGTCATAAGATTTCATCTTCAGAAACTATTGTGTATTTGGAAAAAATGGATGGAATGTTGTCAACTTAAATCTGACAATGCATCATTTTACAAAATTTAAACTTTACAAAAACTTAATAAAATGTTTGATACATTTTTAAAATTCAAAATTAAAACAATTGCTTTACACACACACACACACACACACACACACACACACACTGTTTACAGCACTCAGAATCGGAGGTTGAAAACTCAATTTGTTTATAATTAAACCAACGTCATTGTTTTTCTACTGTCAGAGCTAAGAGAAAAGCAAGTAGTAAATAAACATGAAAGTAAATTGGATTTTTATGCTTAAATTGACAATGTCTCACTATATCTACTACAAGATGCTATAATCAACAAGGAAATCTGTTGACGTGTTGTCTGTCAAGTGGTCAGAATATTAACACCAATATTAAACCGACAAGAGTGAAGATACTTTGAATTAAATACGTTACACAAATATGTTAAAGGGATGAATCTTTAAAGTTATTTAGGCAGCAAGAGATGCAGATAATGAGATTTTCAGAAATGCCCAGGGGCTAGACCCACAACAGGGATTTAGGCATTGCAATGCAGAGTATATGACTTTTAGGTGCCCTGCCACTTAGCGGACTCTATAACTGTGAGTTAGGTGCCTAGGCTCCCTATACAATGTCTGGGGAAAGTTAGGTGCCTAAGAACAGGAGTCACAAAAACCAACACTCTGAGCAGGAGCTGCTTTAAACTACTTGTTGGAAATGCTATGACGGGTATGGACTCCCCCTGTCCCTCTAATGGACATAGGCGCCTAAATCTAGGCTGGATGGAGGCACCTCCTTCTGCTCAGGATTCACACCCATGAACTCTCCCCTGGAGTGAGATGCCTAAGCTCCTTCTCAGCAGAAGGATGTCTGCTATTGCCACCATCACTACCACCCTTATACGCAATAACCCAGTAGTTAGTGAATTTACCCAGGCCCAAATCCCACCTCTGCCTTATTTGAATCAGGGATTTAAGCCCAGGTCTCCCACTCTCCAGGTGAGTGCCCTGCCCTACCACTGGGCTACTGGATACAAGGGTGGTAGTTTTGTGCAAGGCCTGATCCAATAGCACGCTTACCAGATAGGCTGGGAACACTGGGTCTGGGGATTCTGCTGGGGCTTAGGGCACAAATCAGGTACTGGGCATCAGGGATTAGGTGGCTTTAAATATGCCCACTGACAGATATTTAGGTGACTAGGGAATTTTATTGGTGGAAACTTATGTACCTAGGGACTTTAGGAGCCTACAGGGTTAGGTGGGAGCTGAGTGGAGAATTCATGGATCTAAATTTTGGACTTAGGCACGTGAAGTGGATGATAAATCCCCAAAGGGCTATAGGTGGCTAGTCCCCAGCCCCTAACTGCTACTGAAATCAATCTTATCTGACTCTTTAGGTACCTAAATGCCTTTTAAAAATCTGGTCCTGCAACTGTATCCATACAGATGGATCTAATTACAGGATTGGGCCGCATTGTTTTTTTAATCTAGCTCTAGAACTTTTCTTTAGTCTACTTTGCTATGGTCCTGCAGCACAAAAAGCTGGCAACAGAGCCGTGACTGTAACTATTAATTTTGAGAGCTGAAAACAGACCACTAGTGCTATTCTAATTAGATGCGTTGTAGTTTAGTTTCCCAATTTTCTTTTACTACTGAAATAGGATTAAAGGGAAAAACAGAGGCATGTGAAGAAAACATGTATTTGGACATGCTATGCAAATGAAGCCCTGCACCCCTTTAGAATAAAATGTCTCTATACTGCAATATTTGTTAGCCTTGGGCTGTGTAATATTCTTAATACAAATTAACGTTCAGTCTATGTATTAAGAAAATGCATCAATGTTAAGTGAAATTCTTAATATGTGCTCACAGTATCAACAGTCATAAGGGTAATGATGCGTGCCGAGAATGGTGTTAACTGCAGATACAAATTTGTGTTATGGTTACATAACACAGAGATGCATGGAAAAGATCTGTTAAGGGAAACATCTATAACTGTCACTTTCTAATCCTCAATGTCTCTCAAAATAACAGAAGCTTAATTTTAATTCACAATATGGAAAAAACTATAAATATGTGTCTTAAATCAGAGCCAATAAAATCAAGATATTGAACATTTGCATTAATAATAATAAAATAATGTTCTTTCTAAAGCACCCCTCCTAACAAGGCACTCAGGGTGCTGCTCAACAATTGTGCACATGCACACTTCTCCCCCACCCCCCCACCCAGCAGCCAAATAACCCTTTAAGATTAGGGTTATCTAAAAGGAAAAAGCAGGGAGGGAGAAGTGATGCTCCCTTTACCACCTATTCAAACCTATATATTTAGGGAAAATAGCTTAAGGTTGTTTAAAAGTGGGAAGGGATGAAGGGACTCATTTCAAGGATGAGTGTGTTCCACAATTTTAGGACCACTACAGCAAAGGCAGGGTAGCTTGCCAATCAAAAACACTATGGTGGAATCTCTAAAAGTTGAGTGGTGTCCAAACATACTAAATATTATCAGATTATGATGACTTTTCCTAGGATGTTTAGTATGCTAAATTTTAATGCAAAGCTATTGTAAAAGAGTGGCAACCCCCTAAAACATGGAAATACTGACACAATCTTAAAAAGTGTTCTAGTGCTACAGAACTACACAAGTGTTTTGAGTACGTCTATTTGAACCAATCCTACACCAAACGAATTTAAACAAGCTTCTATTGGGAAAAAGAAAACGTGTTCTGAAGACGCTCATCAAATGTTGACTAAATCCTGCAACCTCATGTGTTGTTTATTATACTTCCATTTGAATACTGCAGTCTTTGCTTGCCTCTCTTGGCTTTAAATACAATTTGTTTTAAAGCCATTTCGGTAAGAGCTGTCTTACCAAGAGCTACAACTTGCCCCAGGGAAAAAAAAAAAAAAAACATTTCTCATTTTTTTGAAGCTCTCACGTGACATTAACTATTTTTCTTATTTGCCTTAAAAATCACCATCTAGCTAAATTTAACGATCATTTTACTAAACAGAAATTCTTTCCGAAAAAGAGAGACGTTTATGAGAACAGGACAGTCGGGGAGGGTTGCAGAGCTGCATTTAAATTCTCTGGTTTGATTTGAAAATCCTCGAGTCTATGTACGCCTACAAGACTATTTCTCACGCTAACATCGTAACTTTATGTGCCGTTTCAACCGCGCCCGATACAACTGATGGTCCATTTGCGAGATTGGGATGGGGAGGCTCTAGCAGAGTGGGGCTCTTATATTTATTGGGACTTCTGCACTGGGCACTGTTTCCAAGAGAAGCGGAGTGAGGGAAAAAGCAAGAAAGCGGATCGCTCAGGTTCCCGACCCGCTGCTTCGGGGCCAGGACGCCGCCGCTGCGGGCGGGGTGGGGGTGCTGGGAGCGCAGCCCGCCCGGGCAGTGCAGCGCTCAGCTCAGCCCGGCTCTCCCCGCGGCGGGACCCCGCAGCTGGCAGGGGCTCGGGTCGGGGGACCAGGCGAGGCGGGCGGTGACCTCGGGAGCCGCATCCCCCCCCCCGACACAACCCCGCTCTGGCTGGCTCGGGGGCCGTGGGGGGCGGGGGGCACATGGGGGGTTAAAGAGCTGGGGCGCGGGGCCGCCAGTATCCGGGCGGGGCCGCTGGGAGCGAAGGGCCGGGCGGGGGCTGCACCCAGCTGGGGCTGGCCCGGGCGCGTCTCCCCGGGGAAGTTTCTCCCGGGCGCTCTGGGGAAGCGGCACCTCCAGCTCCGATTTCAGCCGCTGCCCGGGGACGCCCCATAGCAGCTGCCCCGCTCCCTTACCTGGCCCCGAGCAGGGTCCCCGGGGCGCTGCTGCTGGGACTCGGTAGCTGCTCCCTTCACCGGCTTCCACCCGCGGCCGCTGGGACTAAAATAGGCAGGACGCTGCCAGGGGCAGGCAGCGAGCGGCCGCAGCGCGCAGGCGCTTCCCACGGGCACCAGCCGCTGCCCGGCGGCGGAGACACTGAACAGCTGCGGGAGCGGGGTAAGACCGGCCGAGGGCGGCGAGCAGACGGGGCCCGCCAGGGGGCGCTGTCGCGGGGCTGCTCGCCACGGCGGCTCAGCGCCTGGGTGCAAAGGGGCAGAGAACGGTCTCGGCTCAGCCCCAGGCGAAGGCAGGGCAAGTACCAGCGCTGCCCGCCCAGGGGTGAGGGGTTTGCTGTGCTGCCCCCCCCCCCTCCACAAGGGGCCCCAGATACTGACTACATACCCCAAGGCTCACAGCCCTATGGGACTAGAACAACAACCCTTCTAGCTCTAGACCGACTGCACCCCCAAGGCAGGGGGGCTGGAACTAGGGGAGCTGGGGGTGAGACATCAACCTGGCTTAAAGTGGCTGACTCACTATAAAAGCAATTTTCCCTCTCTTGGTATGGACACCTCCTCATCAATTATCTGGAGTGGACCACATCCACTCTGACTGAATTGGCCCTGTCAACACTGGTTCTCCACTTGTAAGGTAACTCCCTTCTCTTCCTGTGGTAGTAGATTTATGCCTGCATCTGTAATTTTCACTCCATGCATCTGAAGAAGTGGAGGGGTTTCTACTCACAAAAGCTTATGCCCAAATACATCTGTTAGTCTTTAGGGTGCCACCAGACTCCTCATTGTTTTTATCATATACAGAGTTTACAGTTTGGTTTAATAGCTTTCAGCACCCCCACTGTATACGTTCTTCCACCCACTGCCCCAAGACCTCCCCCCCACACACACACACACAACAGTACAGAGCTGTGTAGAACTGGGCTTGGCAGGATTCCATGGTCCTTTTTTATGACTTCCATTTATTTTCAAGTATTTTTTTCTAATGTTTATTGATTTTAATTTTTTACAGTTGTGAGAACTTATGGGGGGGTGTCAAACAATGGAGGGGGGTCAGCTAGTAATTGTTTAATAACAGGAGACGGTTAAGAGTCAAAAAGCTAAAGCTTTATAAGCATCAAAACACAAAAGGTCAACATCACATGACAAAATACACAAAGTAAATAGTAAATCAAATTCTAAATAAGTTCTAAGCTGCATTTTTCTCATTTTGCCTATCTTGTAAATTGCAAGTATTATCCACAGAAAATATGTTTCTGTAGTTTGTGGGTATGCGGTGAAATTAGAGAGACAAAGTGGGTGAGGTCATATATTTTATTGGACCAACTTCTCTTGGTGAGAAAGCTTGTCTCTCTCACCAAGAGAAGTTGGTCCAGTAAAAGACATGACCTCACCCCCCCTTGTCTCTCGAATATCCTGGGGCCAACTGGACTATAACAACACTGCATAAAGTGAAATTGACATTTATCAATAAAAATCTATCCTGCCAAGTCTCTCAATATATAACAATCTCTTTTAGCTATACGGTATAGACAACAGTCTCCCCAGCTAACTAGAAAGCATTCTCTAAAACTGGCCTTGTCTAGTCTAGAAAAGTGCACCAGTTTAACTAAATTGATTTAAAACCGAACTAGTTAAACCAGTGTGAAGCCTTAATATAGGCACATTTAAATTGGTTTAACCCTTGTTTATGTTTATTACAAAATTTTTTGCGAGTGCTAGCTAAACTGCTATAGGAAAGGACTAAAGCAGTGTAAGTGTGCCTATTTCAGGGGGTTGTGCATGTTTAGCCAGATTAATTTAGTTGAATTGGTGCACTTTTCTAGTACAGAGTCTGTATAGCTGCCTAGTGATATATAACCTCTCTTGCATATCTCTTTAGCTATAAAAGTCTGTGTAGCTCTCTAGCAAATAGTTTCTTAAATTCTCTAGTTCAGGGGTGGGCAAACTACAACCCGCGGGCCGGATCTGGCCCATCGGGGCTTTGGGTCTGGCCCGTGGGATTGCCACCACTATGGTGCCACAGGCCCCCCACCACTCCTGGAAGCAGCCGGTACCACATCCCTGCAGCCCCTAGAGTAGGAGAGGGGCAGAGGGCTCCATGCACTGCCCTTGTCTGCAGGCACCGCCCCCCGCAGCTCCCATTGGCTGTGAAAAGGGAAGCATGGCCAATGGGAGCTTTGGGGGAGGTACCTACAGGCAAGGGCAGTGCACGAAGCTCTCTGCCCTTTCACCCCCTCTCCCCCGCAAGGGGCCGTAGGGACGTAGTGCCGGCCGCTTCTGGGAGCGGCACAGCGCGGGGTCAGGGCAGGCAGGGAGCCTGCCTTAGCCCCGCTTCGCACCGCTGCCACTCCGGAACCACTCCAGGAAAGCAGCACTGGGCTGGAGCCCACACCCCAACCCCCTGTCACACCCCTTCTGCACCCCAATCCCATGCCCTGAGCCCCCTGCCACACCCCACACCCTTTCTGCACCCAACCTCCTGCCCTGAGCCCCCTCGTACAGCTCGCACTCCTCCTGTGCCCCAACCCCTTGCCCTGAACTTCTGCCTGCATACCACACCCCGCACTCCCTCCCGCACTCCAAAACCCTGCCCCAGTCCTACATTCATGGTCCTGCACGCAATTTCCCCACCTCAGGCCAAAAAATTTGCCCACCCCTGCTCTAGCTGATAGTCTCTACAACTAGTGGTCTATGGCAGAAAATGTGGCCTCAGAGTTAAAACAAATGATTTGGTTCTGTTCTTACCTTTGCTGACCTGCTTTGTAACCTTTGGCAGAGTCATCTAAAGCCTTTGTTTCTTGGTTTCCTCATATGTATAGGAAATAATAGTATGTACGTATTTATATTACCAGTAGTTCCTGGAAGTCCCAACTGAGATCTGTGTCCCATTGTTCTAGACTGTGCAGTCACTGCTGCAAAAAACTTATGTAACTTTAGCACCCTCGTGGCCAAGATGGAATCTGCTCTGCAGGTTTCAGAGTAGCAGCCATGTTAGTCTGTATCCGCAAAAAGAACAGGAGTACTGGTGGCACCTTAGAGACTAACACATTTATTAGTTAAAACATATATATTCCACTCTATATGCATCCGAAGAAGTGGGCTGTAGTCCACGAAAGCTTATGCTCTAATAAATTTGTTAGTCTCTAAGGTGCCACAAGTACTCCTGTTCTTTCTGCTCTGCAGGCAGCTCTGGCCAAGAGAAGGCGTGCACAGGAACGCAGCAGAGAACGTCGATTCCAGCCCAGGGGCCCCGTTCCCCTCCATAGTGAATGCACACACACAAAGGTACAATGAACATAGGAAAGGAAAATATTTATTAACAGAGGGATGAAAGGAGAAAAGCAGTAGGGGGAAATATAAACGGAGTGGTAAAACGGGGTTGCATTCAACTCAAGGCCCCACGGGCCCAGTGGTAGCACAGTCTGGAAGGGCAGACACCGAGCAATGTGTCTGCACACAGAGTTCAGGAGTCCTGAGCAAAGTTCCAGTCCAGTGGTGAGTCTTGGATGCTCCTGGTCATCTTTGGCACCAGTAAACTTTCCACAACAAACCTCTCCAGTGCCCTCTTCTGCGGCTCTCTGCAAAGCCATAGAGAGCGACAACCTCCCCACTTAACTAGCTCATAGCCTCCTTCCTTATTCCCAATGCAGAGTCACAAGCCACAGTACGCATGGCCCCATACAGCTCTGGGCAGCAGTGATACTGGGTCCAGCTCTGATTTGTCCTTCTCGGGCAATTCCTCTCTGGCACAGTGCTCCTCCTGGTTCCTGTCCTGGGGTGTCTGCGATCAGCTGCTCTGTACCTCCCAGGCTTCAGGCAGGTTTTTGGCGGTGAGGACCTGCTTGCTGCAGTTGCTCTCCTCCCCCTTCTTCCCCCCCCCCCTTTCCACCAATAGCACTAACTCCTTCTGGAACAATCAGTACTCCCCCAGCTCAGGAAAAACATTTAAAGGGCCCATGCTCTCTAAACCCCAAAGGGGTTACACTTACAATTGAAACAGACAAGACAGACAATGAGTGGAGGGTGGAAACAAAGGCAAGAAGAAATGAAGTCTCTTGAAAAGGTCACACAGCAAGTTAGTGGCAGATCTGGGGACAGAACCAAGATCTCTTGACTCGCAGTCCAGTACACCTAGTTACAGGGCTGTTGAGGAGCATATTCATGTGTATAAAACACAATATAAAGTAATTTCCCAAAATTTATTTGGGACATAAATTATATTGCTGTTCTATATAAGAGGCTGTAATGGAGCCCAGGGCCAGCTCTAGGCACCAGCAAAGCAAGCAGATGCTTGGGGCAGCACATTTGCAAGGGCAGCATTCGGGCCATGCTTTTTTTTTTTTGCTTGGGGGCCAGCTGTAGAGCCCCATAACACTCACTCCCTCACCTCTCACAATGCTGCAGAAGCAGAGAACCCACAGGACCCTGGGAGCTGTAGTTCCTTGGCTAGCTCCCTGCCTACAGAGCCAGCCCCGGAGCAGGGAAAGAATTACATTTCCTAGCAATCCCTTGGCAGCTATCAACAGGAAAGGGATGGGGATGGAGTGAGGCAGGTGAGCCTTGTTGCAGCTTGCTGTGAGTCGAGAGCTGGCTGCTAGAAGGGGGTGGCACTGTGAACGGGGAACAAGTGTGCCCAAGGAGTAGAAGACTTTGGCTCAGATATCCCCTTCAGAAGACTTCCCCAGACTGGATTAGGGATACTGGTGTGACCTCACCTTGCAGCTCCCAAAGAAAGAATTGGGTGGACTAAATGGACAGTGCACCTCTCTATCTGAAGCCTAGCAAGGGAGGTACGAGGATCCTACTAGAATTTAAAATGAAAAATAAGGGAGGGAAGGCTCTGCTGGAGGACCTGGGCAGCTTTAGAGACAGTACCAGGCACTTAGGAGGATTTCCACTTCTGAGCCATGGAAGCAGAAATTGACTCTTTCTTTCCTGATTTAGCTAATATTCAGAAAGGGAATCTAGCACCTGCCTTCCAGATTTGAACACCTCAAAATTCAGGAGTGCTCAAGCTCATTTTGGGCAGCTGTTACTTCATTTCTCCCAAATCAAATATACTGATCCACTGTAACTTGCTGTAGAAAAAGTAGGATAAAAATTGAGCAAGAAATGCTTCCCAGTGGTGTTTAGGACTGGAATTGCTATTTTCAACAGCCATTGCCTTTTTTTTTTTTTTTAGTTTTATTTGTTTAAAAGGAAGACAGTGACATTGCATTGGCAAATTCCCCATAGAAACAAAGAGTGGAACAAAAGAATAATAAAGGCACCTCAACTTTTCCTCATTTATGTAGGACAGTCTTATAATATGCATCCAGATATCCTCCAATCACACAAGCTGAAAATTGTTCCACTTTACTGCAGTTCTGTAACCATATGGGAACCAATCCTGTCTATGTTCTGTGCACATCCAAAATTCCTGCTGAATGACCCGCCCTGGGAGCAAGTTACCAGTGACCCAAAGCTGGGACAGCAGGAGGGTGCAGGTTGGGGCGGGAGAGCCCAGGGCTGGGGCGGCAGGGGGTGTGGGTGTGGGGAGGGCACTGGTTGGGGGGAAACGGGTGAGCCCAGCACTGAGGTGGCAGTGGGTGTGGGGGGGGGGGCAGAGCTGGGGTGGGGGGCAGCCAAAACATTTTTTGCTTGGGGCAGCAAAAAACCTAGAGCCAGCCCTGATGGAGCCAATCCTGCAGTTATTTTGGGGCAAAATTCCCATTAAAGTGAATGGGCAATTTGCAAGCGGAGTTGCTGCAACACTGGACACTAAATGTTTTATACAGGCACACAATAATGTATCACAGCAGCAACATTTGTAAATGTAACCAGGGTTTCCTCCAGTTTTAAGCAAGAATGGTCAGGACAAGGTAGGAAGGGAGCAGTCATTGAGTGGTGTTGTTATGTGTAATATATCCAGGAAACATCTATTTACTATTTGGATTTATCAAAAAGCATCCTGTAGGTATTATTTATTATTAGAAGGAAATTTGTCTGGGAAAAGATTGCAGGGGAGTGAAAAATAATACTGCAACCTTTGAAGGGTTGGAGGAACTATGCTAATTGTAAAAGCATGCACTGAGATGCAATTTGATCTTTCCTCAAAAAGTGGAATAGAGAAATTGCCAAACCACATACATTGTAACATATCAAAAAGTGGCTACTAGGAGTCTGAAGGAATGGTATCTTCTGTGCACTAGAAAATGACCACTTGTGCTTCTGTAATCATGTTCTGCATAGGAGACATAAAACACTCTGTAATAGATTCAGGATCCTGCTGTTTTCCAAAGCCTGATTGATGCAAAGTAAGGGTCAGGGGTTGGATTTTAATCTCAAAGATTAACAGGTCCAATAGCTGTGATAATAGTATGATAGAACAGTGGTTCTCAACCAGGGGTCCGGGGCCTCTAGGAGGTCACAAGCAGGTTTCAAGGGGTCCGCCAAGCAGGGTGAGAATTAGACTTGATGGGGCCCAGGGCAGAAAGCCAAAACCCCATTGTCTGGGGCTGAAACCTGGGGTCCTGAGCCCCACCACCCGGGGCTAAAGCTGAAGCCTGAACAATGTAGCTTTGTGGGGCCCCCTGTGGCATGGGGCCCCAGGCAACTGTGGCGTCGGGCCCCTAACACTGGCCCTGGCTCTTGTATGCCAAAAAGCAGTTGTTGTGGCACTGGCAGGCCGTGGGGGGGGGGGAAAGGGGGGCTCACAAAGGAAAAAGGTTGAGAACCCCTGTGACAGTACATAGATTAGATAGATATGTAATCTGAAGGGTTCACAGTGTCATGGGGCTATGAGGGCAGGGGAAGGTTGTTTTGTATTAGAGCTGTGCAAACTAATCACAGCAGACAATTTATTCAATTAACTAAGCCCCTTTCTCTGTTTATGAATTATCTGTGAACCATCTGATTTTTACAGATTTGTTCATTATTTGAAATTGTTCAAGGAATGATTTATGTGAACATTTTCCAGCCTATGGATTGCTTATAAATTAATTTCTGCAACTATTGCTTCAAGTTTTTGCTATTCGTTCTCAACAATTGGTCATCTAAATCACATGGTTGCAAGGCTAGCTCAAGAAAAAAGACAGTTACCTTTTTCCATAACTGGTGTTCTTCGAGATGTGTTGCTCATGTCCATTGCATATTAGGTGTGTGTGTGTGCTCACCACATGCACTGGTGCCAGAAGATTTTCCCTTAGCGGTATCCGTAGGGGACTGACTCTGGCGCCCTCTGGAGTGGCACCCACATGGCATGGTATAAGGGGCGCCGCCGGCTCCCCCCACCCTCAGTTTCTTATTGCTGGGAACTCTGACAGTGGGGAAGGAGGGCGGGTCATGGAATGGACATGAGCAACATCTCGAAGAACACCAGTTACAGAAAAAGGTAACTGTCTTTTCTTCTTTGAGTGCTTGCTCATGTCCATTCCGTATTAGGTGACTCCCAAACAGTATCAACGGAGGCGGGTAGGAGTTCACGGATGTGTAGATTGCAACATAGCTCTGCCGAACCCAGCGTCGTCTCTGGCCTGCCGAGTGATGAAATAATGCACCATGAATGTGTGAAGAGAGGACCATGTCGCGGCTCTACAGATGTCCTGGATAGGGATGTGTGCCAGGAAGCCTGCCGAGGACACCTGAGCACTAGTCGAGTGGGCTCTGACAATCAGCAACGGTGGGACTCCCACTAGATCGTAACAGGTCTTTATGCAAGAGGTGATTCAGTTGGAAATCCTCTGCAAGGACACCATAAAGCTCTTCATCCTATCCGCTGTGGCGATGAAGAGCTAAGTTGATTTACGGAAAGGCTTGGTACACTCTTGGTAAAAAGCCAAGGCCCTTCGGATGTCCAGTGCATGAAGATGCCTCTCTTCACTGGTCTTGTGCATTTTGAGACAGCACCAGGATAAAGATGTCCTAGTTCATATGAAACGTTGATAACACCTTCAGCAGGAAGGCCAGGTGAGGCCTCAGCTGAACCTTGTCTTTGTAGAAGACTGTATACGGCAGTTCTGAGGTTAAGGCTTTAATCTGGTGTCACCGTCACCAGGAAAGCAACCTTCCATGACAGGTGGGAAAGGGAGCGGGAGCCCAACGGCTCAAAGGGTGGGCCAGTGAGCCTAGAGAGGACCAAGTTAAAATCCCACTGTGGGACAGGGGTTCGAACCTGCGGGAAGAACCTCTTGAGGCCTCTCAAGAATCTGACCGTCATGTCATGAGCAAACACCATCTGACCCTGCATCAGTGGTTTAATGGTAAAACATAGTAGTCAAGGAAAACCAAGAAATGGTAGGTAAATTGTATAATGGCCGACAGGGGTCAGGCTGGAGACTCTTGCCTATATGCTCGGGGTCTTACTGATCGCCATATTTGGGGTCGGGAAGGAATTTTCCTCCAGGGCAGATTGGCTGAGCCTCTGGAGGTTTTTCGCCTTCCTCCGCAGCATGGGGCAGGGATCTCTAGCAGGAGGGTTTCTGCCAATTGAAGTCACCTAAAACAGGATTGGGGACTTCAACAGCAGAGTCCAGGGAAGGGGTAGGGACGGTTTTATGGCCTGCAGCATGCAGGGGGTCAGACCAGATGATCATAATGGTCCCTTCTGACCTTAAAGTCTATGAGTCTATGAGTCTATGAGTGGGTGAAAAGCGGAGATGGCTGCGAGAAGCACTCTAATGGAAGAGTGTGCCAGGCCCAGGTTCCTCAGATGAATCAGGTAGTCTAAGAGCAGAAAAGGAAGAGCGGGAGGGAGAGATTCATGCTCTGACTCTCAACAGGAAAACCTTGTCCACTTGACGAGGTAAGTCAGTCTGGTTGAGGGCTTTGTACTCCCCAGGAGGACCAGTTGGACCTCATCTGAGCAGGTCTGCTCCTCTGGGTTCAGCCACACAGCAACCACACCAAGAGGTGGAGGCACTAGATTGGGGTGCAAGAGCCGAACATGGTCCTGTGACAGCAGGTCTGATTGGTTGGGCAGGGGCCAGGGAAGGGCCGCTGCCAGATTCATGGGCGTGCCGAACCAGTGCTGGTGAGGCTATGCCGGGGCAATCATCATAACCTGTGCCTCGTCTCTCTTGATCTTTGCCAGGGCCCTGCTGATGTGTGGAATGAGAGGGAACACGTACATCAGGCTTCCTGACCATGACAGGAGGAAGGCATCAGAGAGGGCGTACTTTCCCAGACCTTGCTGAGAAAACCCGTGGCATTTCCTGTTTTGTCTGGTGGCGAATAGGTCCAGCTGGGGAGCTCCCCACCTCTGGAAGATCATACAGGCTACCTCTGGGTGGAGTGACCACTGATGGTGAGAGGAGAAGTCCTTGCTGAGGTGATCCCCTAGTGTGTTCTTGACACCAGGGAGGTGACAAGTTTCCAGATGGATTTCTTGGCTGATGCAGAAGTCCCAGAGACGGAGTGCCTCGTGGCAGAGAGTTGACGAGCAAGCTCTCCCTTTCCTGTTGATGTAGAACATCGAGGCTGTGTTGTCTATCAGTACTCTCCTCACCGCCTTGCCCAACTGGTGAGGTAGGAAGATGCCGCATGCCAAGCAGACTGCCCTGAGTTCTTTGACATTTATGTGTAACGTCATTTCTTTTGGGATCACATACCCTGGGTCTGGAGATCGCCAAAGTGTGCATCCCAGCCGAGGTCCGAGGCGTCCGATACCAACTCAATGGAGTGAGGTGGGGTGTTGAACGGAACTACCTCTAGGACTGTCCTGCGATCGGTCCACCATCGCAGTGAGGTAAGTATTGTCAGGGGGATGGTAACAATATTTTCTAGGTGATCCCTGGACTGGGAATAGACCGTCATCAGCCATTGCTGCAGGGGCCACATCCGGAGCCCTGGCATGGCGGACAGCATATGTGCACGCTGCCATGTAGCCTACCAGGCGCAGACAAACCCTGTAGTCAGGGGGAACGCAGAAACTTCCATGATGAGGTCCACCAATGTCTGGAACCTTTCTAGTGGCAGGAACGCTCTGGTGCAAGTCAAGTCGAGCACCACTCTGATGAACTCTATCCTCCGCACCGGAACAAACGTAGACTTTTTGTCGTTTACCAGAAGGCCCAGGGAGCAGCACACGGCTTGCAGCACCGCAACATCCTTTTGGATTTGAGACCTAGAGTTGCCTTTGACCAGCCAGTCATTGAGGTATGAGTAGATCTGGATTCCCCGATGCCTGAGGTAAGCAGCCACCACCACCATGTACTTGATAAACACCCTCGGTGCGGTCACCAGGCTAAATGGGAGGACCGCAAACTGGTAATGGTTGTGTCCCATCGTAAATTGGAGGAAGCGTCTGTGTCCTTGAAAGATCGCTATGTGGAAGTATGCGTCCTTCAAGTCGAGGGCGGTATACCAGTCTCCTGGATCCAGGGAAGGGATGATAGAGACCAGGGAGACCATGTGGAACTTCAATTTCTTTAGGTCTCTCAGGTCCAGAATAGGACGTAGACCACCCCTGGCCTGTGGGATTAAAAAGTATCGGGAATAAAACCCTTGTTCCTGTACTCGAGAGGAATCTCCTCCACCACACCCAGCCGCAGTAATCCTTAAACCTCCTGTGCGAGGAGACTGAAGAGGGACGGGGTAGGAGGAGTTGGAGGGGGGGTATAAAGAAACTGGAGGGTATAGCCCTGTGCCACCAGGTTCAGGACCCAGCGGACTGAGGTTATAGCGGTCCATGCAGGGAGGAAAGAGGAAAGGCGGCTGGAAAAAAACAGGGAAGATGGGTCTGGTGAATAGTCTGGTAGGTCGCCCTCGGGCGTACCCTCAAAACGATTGCTTGCCACCCTGCTTGTTTCAGGTGGAGCCAGACTGAGCGGAGGGTGGAGGAGGTTGGCTTGGGTGGCATTTGTAGCCCTTGACCTTCTTTTGAAGCGGGTCCTGCTGAGGCTGGCTCCCTTGGCCCTGAGGCTGTTGGGGTTTGAACTGATTACGTGCTGGGCCTGGGATGTAAAGCCCCAGAGTTTTCAGGGTGATACAGGAGTTCTTTAAACTGTGCAGCTTGTTGTCTGTCTGCTCTGCAAATAGGATCTGGCTGTTGAAGGGAAGGTTCTGTATCGACTGCTGAGCCTTGGTAGACAAGCCCAAGAGAAGCAGCCAGGAAGCTCGCTGCATAGAGATGATGGAGGCCATGGTGCAGACGGCAGAATCTGCAGTGTCTGAAGTTGCCTGGAGGGCTGCTTGGGCCACAGCCATGCCCTCCTCGAGGATCGCCCGGAATTCCTTTCTGGAGCTTTCAGGGAGCGAAGCCTCAAACTTGGCCATGGCCTGCAATATGTTGTAATCGTAGTGGCCAAGGAGGGCTTAGTGATTGGCCACTCTCAACTGCAGGCTGGAAGATGAATAAACTTTGCATCCAAAAAGATCCAGCCTCCTTGAGTCTTTGTTTCTGGGGATTGCCCCAGGTTGTCTTGCCTCTCTCTGTGGTTAACTGCCTCGGCCAGGGAATTGGGGGCTGGGTGGGAATATAAGTTTTCATGCCCCTTGGTTGGCACAAAATACTTGCACTTGGCCCTTTTGGAGATGGGAGGCAAGGAGGAGGGAGTCTGTCACAGGGCAGTGGTAATTTTTGATACCCCCTCACGAAGGGGTAAAGCAGGGGCTGATGAGCAAAGGACATCAAACAGGGAGCCCCAAGGCTCCTCCAATTCCTCAGCCTTAAGCCCCAGGTTAGATGCGACCCTCTTCAATAGTTCCCGGTGCACCTTAGCATCATCCTGAAGAAATGGGTGAGGGGGCTCCGTGATAGCCTCATCGGGCGATGAGGACGATGCGGTACCCCGGAATCCTCGATGATTGGTGGTCCAGCAGACTAGGTCTTCTTGGACTTGTGAGGTCTTTCCCCTGAAGCCTCGAGCACTGGAGGGGGGCCGGGATGTCAAGGCCACTGGCCTGTCCGAGGCTCTCGACACCGAACAGGCAGCCTGGGAAGGCTGGGTGAACCCCCATGGGTTCCTTGGGTACCATGGTGCCAGCCACTGTGCCTGGGGCCATGGGACATGTTTCGGTGGTAATGATGTAGATGGCACCGCAGGCATTGGAGGCTGTCCTGCAGTCAGGGAACCCTGCTCCATGCCAGAGCTATAGGCAGATCGGTCGCTTGCAGGCGACCAGAATCGGGGTGGAGCGGCAGCTCCTGTCTGACTGGTGCTGGTTGCTGCGCCTGGAGATAGACCTGTCCGAGCGAGACTAATGTCTTGGTCGAGGCCTCGGGGAACGATGGCATTCAGCAGATTGGCATTGGAAACCTGGCATTGGAAACCTGGCAATCTATGCCTTACGCTGCTGGACTGGTACCAGGACGTTGAGCGGGACCGGGGTCTATCACAAGCCAGTTGCCGGGAGGATCTTCCTGAATATGGCGATTCTCGTCTCAGAGACTGATGATGGCAGGCTGGTGACCGGTGGCTTCGGTCCCACAATTGGTCCCAGGATCTATACTGAGCTCTTGGCGACGCGTGGCATCGGTCTTGGTGCTCCTGCCAGGGGGTGTGTGCCCTGGAGGGTCTACGCCCGGCTACTGGCGAGGTATGCCTCGAATCCTGTTGTCAGTGCTCAAGGTCCAGGGACCAAAAAGGGCTCAGCTGAGCCTGCCTCTCTGGCTCTGAGGCATGACAGCTTCAGGAGGGAGAGCGGTGGTGGGACATCCCTCGCAACGAGGAATGGTGCCGCTGAGGCGGGGACATATGCAGATATCCCAAGGTGGGTTTACCCCGAGACCTGGATACCACTGGAGTCAGTGTGGGCAGCACCGAGAGCGTCAGGATCTCCTGAGCTGTCTGCAGAGCTTCGGGTGTCGATGGCACCTGAAACTGACAGAGGTCAGTGTCACTATCTGGGGATGCAGGCACGGCATAGGATGGGCTGCCTGCACCGCTACACTTGAGCTGGGGCCTGACTTCCCGGAGGGGGTGTTGAGCTGTCCAGCACGGGTCTTGGCTTGTCCCCAGCCCTCTCCTTTCCCTTGTGGGAAGTAAGAGATCATCCCCTCATATTCCTCTTCAGCTTCTTGGCCAGAGCCCTGAAGGGGGAATGGTGCCGGCCCATGGACGAGGCTGGCGGGGCACTCCCCACCGATGCTGCGGTGCTCAGTGCCAAGTTGGATCTTTGCTCCAGTGCCAGAGTGACTGATGACTCCATCAGGAGTACTCTAAGGCATTTGTCACACTCCTTTTAAGTCCTGGGTATGAAGGACTTGCAAATATGACACTTGTCACTTATAAGCCCTTCACCCAAGCACCTAAGACAGCTACTGTGGGGATTGGTGATGGGCATGGCCATTTGCAGCGATTGCAGAGCTTGAAGCCCGGGGACCAGAGCATGCCCTGTCCCCAGGCTGAGTCCCATTTGGGACTAAGGAAGGCTTTAAGAACTACTACTATGGGTAACTAATTCAACTACTAACTGTATACAACTAAAATTATAGGTTTTGCAAAGTTTGCAAGAATGGAGAACAATTAACGCTAGCCGAAGGAGCAGACATTCCAGCACAGTCACTGGCGGCAAGAAGGAACTGAGGGTGGGGGAAGCCAGTGCCCCTTATACCATGCCTTGGTACAGATAACCAGAGGTGGTGATTTGCCGGGGGATGCTTGACCCCCACTTCACCCCAGATCCCGGCCCCACTCTGAAAAATGCATGGAGTGGAAAATACAGGAGCAGGTATAAATACATGAATGGATGTGAGTTGCCTTACCAAGTGTAAGGTCAGTCTAATGAGACAATTCAATTAACAGCAGGATACCAGGGAGGAAAAATAACTTTTGAAGTGGTAATGAGAGTGGCCCATTTCAGACAGTAGACAAGAAGGTGTGAGTAACAGTAGGGGGGAATTAGTATTGGGGAAATTAGGTTTATTTAACCTCACTATAGCAGAATGCATGCCAATAGAGTCAGGATAAAGTATTCCTGCAGAAATTTTGAATACTAGACAAACAATGAATCATTTAAAATCTTTCCCCCAATTTTCATTGAAGATAGCTAAAGACCAGTCTGATGAATTACATTTATTATAGCTCTTTGTTCTGTAAAGTAAACCTATTATACTGAGCCCTTAAAAGTAGGCACTGCAGTGTACACACACATTTGCAGTATGTCTATTGTTTTTGCACCTAATGCTATTTTCAATAAATCCATAAAGCATTGTGTATACAATGCTGTTCTGACCTAAAATACCTATTCAAATAACTGTGATGGAGAACAAAGTACACTGGTTAGTAAAATCATAGAACAGCATAATATTTTATATTCCACATCTGACTTCAGGTCCTCAGTATTTATATACTGCTATGTTCTTATCATTTATAATGAATCTCCAAATTGTTTTATGTATGCCAAATGGACTCTGTTTGTATTGAAAAACTATAACTCAGTTGGGACTGGAAAATGAAGACTCAGCAAAAAACCAGTAAGGGCTGTATCCTGGTATTGATTTTTGAGCACTGATTTCACTGGGGACTTCTGCTTAAAAACATAGGATGAGATTTCTAGAAACTAAAATAAGACAGTTATGAAGTTTGATATATATTTGAAAAAATATAAAAGATGTTTCTCAGATAAATCTCTTAGCAAAATATAATACAAAGTTACATCAAAATTAGATATAGTTACCATAAATAAAAACTACATTAAAGTTGCAGAGTTAAATAAATACTCAGAAGTTAGGCAAGTTAGGAATTAAAGTTGCCTGTGTGACCTTATTTCAGCCTCCTTCTGCATATGCTACTCCTGGGGGGAATTCTGCACCAAAAATTAAAAAATTCTCTGCCAACAAAATTAAAAATTCTGCATATTTTATTTGTCAAAACAACACTATATAATCACTCCTGTTTTAATTATTTTGGTAATTTATTTCAAAATACATGTCAGCAAGTATTTCTGTAACAATATAGACAACAAAAAAGATTCAGGAAATGTTTTTGGACGAATAGATTCCTTACTAGACATATTAATACAGAACTTGAGTAATAATTCATTTAAACTGCAATACAGAACCATATTTCCAGCACGCCTCAGAAGCAGTGCAAAGGTTTGAGGGAGTTCGGGGTAATGGAGGAGCTGAGGGAGAGGGAAGTAATTGCTGGGAAGGAGCCTGAAAGTGAACCTGGAGGGTTGTTGGATGTGGGTGGGAGAAGAAGGGAACAGTTTTTTGGGGACAGGTGAGGGATAGTTAGGAAGTTGGGGAGCCTCTCCCATGCAGACCCTGACTGACCCCTAGCCTTTCCCAATCAGTCAGGTACATCTCCCCTCTCCCTGTGTGTCCCTGTACCCTCCTGCCCCCCAACCCCATGTGTCCCTGCAACCCCACTCGCATTGACCCCCTAGTCCAGACTGTCCCTCCCGCTAGCCCTTCTGAATCTCAGCCTATATGACCCCTAGCAGCTCCATGTGGCTGGTCTACGTGCCCTCTGCCCCACCTCACCCCATACCTCCTCACCTGGCCCTGTAAGCAGGGTGCTGTGAGGAATGAGCCTCTGATCTCTCCCTCTTGGCTGCTGACTGCTAGGGCTGGTGAGCAGTGAGCCGGTGCTGTATTGTAGCACCCCATCATTCCCTTGTGGGAGAGAGGCAGAACTGCAGTGCCTGTCCGACAATGTATTTTCTGCGGTGGAAAAAAATCTGCAGGGCACATGAATTCTACACATGTGCAGTGGTGCAGAATTCCCCCAGGAATAATATGCATTATGATTAAGGATAATATTTAGTCATGGAGGTCACAGATTCCATGACTTTACTGGAGCTTTGTGACTTCTTTGGCTTCAGCTGTCAGTGGCTGCAGTTGGGGCCAGAGCCAGGGTTGTGCACCCCATCCCTTCCCCAGCTGCGGCTGTCCCTGCGCCCCATGGCTGTGGCAAGGGCTGGAGCCAGGGCTGCATGTCCCCCACAACCAGTGGCTGTGGCCGGGGCTGCCCTCGCCCGGGGCTCTGCACCTCTCCTCCCCCCCATGGCTGGGGTTGGGACTATGCCCCCGTGGCGGTGGAGCTCAGGCTGTCAGTTCCCCCACACAGGGCCCAACTGTCATTCATGCTCCCCCCTCAGCCCTTCCCCCCACCTCCCTCCCCAGTTATTTTTTAGTAAAAGTCAGACAGGGTGCAGGCACCCGTGAATTTTTGTTTATTGTCTGTGATCTGTATGTGACTTTAACTAAAAATAACTGACACAAACTCTTAATTATGATATAGTCTTTAATTACATGATCACCTACTATTTTTCCAAAGGACCCCTGCCTCACTGAGTGAATAGGTAGCTATTCAACATTTCTTTTTATCCCTCACATTCAATGTGCGGTTCCATGCCTTATGTACCACACACCATTCCAATGCTGCACAATACACAATAAGTAATTTCTTCATAATTGTTTTTATGGTGCTCTCACCATAGTTTCTTTGATCTAGAGCCTCAAAGGTATTTAGGCACCTAACTGCCATTGATTTCAATGCGAGTTTGGTGCCTAAATACCTCTGAGGATCTGGGCCTCACTGCTTCACATATTAATCAATTTCAAAACACTCCTTTGAGATTAAATGGTATCATTATAATCCTCATTTTAGAGCTGGCATTCAACATCTTTAGACACCTTTCGCTTCCTTCACTACAAACTTTCCATCTTCTGCAACAAATGAAACAGGGGTCCTACAAACAACATCTTCATTGACCACACAGCCCAGAGCCATTCCCAGAGCACAGTCCATCCTCTATACTGTATGAATTTTGTGTGTGTGTGTGTGTGTGTGTGTGTGTGTGTACGCACACATTGTGTGGTATAAAGGTTATATGAGCAGGAATTGGGAATGGTTGCACAACTCAGTAACTTGACAAGTAATGCAAGTTATTCCAAATAAATGTTAATGAAACTTCATACCATCTTATTACATATATGCCATATGTACTATGGAAAAAAACTATTTTAAGAATGCTTTCAAGAAATTTAAATATTTTTCATTGAGATTTCCTTTTGTATTCTTCTACCTGTAAAATCCGGAGCCTTACGATTTGTCTATACTTGGCATTTTCAGCCATTGGTAGCCAGCAATTGGTGTTAGCTGCACCAGTGCAAGTCCCAACTGTAGACAAGGAAAGCCAGGATTTCAGGCAGCAGTAAACTCAACTAATGCAAATTGCAGCTTTTTTAAAGTATACTTGGGGTTTGTATTAGTGCAGTTACACTGGGAGTGAAGCCCCCGATGACTGAATCTCAATTCAACAAGACTTCAGCTACCAGGAGCCCACATTGTACCCAAAAGAAAAAATAATTGTGCAAATATATAAAATGATCAAAAATATCTTTTTGTGTATAAAAGTCTCATGATTTTGAAGTTTGGTATTTGAAGATCTTCCAGGGCTAGAAGTGAGTGCCAGCACTGAAAGGAGCAAACATTATTCACTCTATTATTTTATCGCAGCTGCTTATGGTGCTTATATGGCCCCTATCATTAGCTTTTGAGCACATCACAATCTTTAATGTACTGACTCACAAAATTGCTATGAGGTAAGGAAGCACTATCATCCCCATTTCACAGATGAGGAACTTAGGCTGAGTGATTTACTCAAGGTCATACAAAAAGTCAATGGTGGAGCAGGGATTTAAAATATGTTCCCCAGAACCCCGGGTAGCACTTTAGTTGCTGGAACATCTTCCTCTACTCCCGCAAGCTCTTGGAAGCTTCTTACCTTCTCCATGGGTGATGTTTGTATGCTGCCTTTGTAGGTAAATCTGCCAGCAGTTTTTTGACCTTAAGCATGATCCTGCAAATCCTTACTCATGCAATTAGTCCCACTGAAGTCATAGCTGCTGCTTAAGCCTCCCAGAGCAGCCGGGTAGGTCACATGCCTCACTTGTGTAGGAGAAAATCAGCACATTTGTATTTATGAAGCTCCACCTACACTCTTTGATTCACCAAGATGATGTGGCTTTATTTACATATTAAGTTACCAGGCTAAATTGCATGTTAAGTTTCATTAATTCCTTTGATTCACATTGGGACGTGGGTATGCATAGAACAGAGGTGAAGACTTTGAAAGTTAAAATAACAAAGTGGGTTATGTATAGCACTTGTCTTCTTGAGCACCTTTGTGCTGGATTACTAACACCACAAAATTCAAACATCAGTGTTTACACGGTCAGGTTCTGTGTACTGAATGGTGTACTAAAACCATCTGTCCAAACCATGCAAGGCCCATTACAGCTTTTACTGCATCTACACTAGACAGAAAATTAAGCAGAAACTGCAGACACACACAAAACTCTACAAAAAGAAACAAGTTAGTATGAATTATGCAGATGAAAAATTGATGCACTCCCTCTGGAATCATGAACCCATTATGGTACTTATATTTTTCATGCATATTAATGTAATCAAAATAAACATTTTCCAAAGGTAGGCTAAGGAATCATTTGACAATGTGTCTATTCAGCTACCTCAGAGTATTTCAGAAATACTCCCACTTTTTTTTAATATAAATTCAACTATTACAGCAGAGTAATTAATCTATTTTTATACCCGAGTTCAGTGTAGTTTTTTTCCTTCATGTTATGTACCTAAATAATTGAAAATGGTTTTTAATAACAGATGGTCTTGCAAGACCAGTTCACATCAGTGGCAAAATACTTTATTGTAATTTTTCATGTCAGTTGAGAATATAACAGTAGGCAATGCATTGTCTCTCAATAATTTCATATTATCAAACTTTTTTCTAGAAAGTGGTATCAACATCATTTCATAATTACAAGAGTACATAGCGTCAATCGGAGTGGTAAGTCTATAGCATTATTATTCAGGCTCGTTTCCCATTTTTCTTCAAAACAGGCTGAATCTTGTGTGCTATGTACCATAATCTACTCCGTGATCAACTCTTCTTTGATCAGATTGAGCCACGGTTTCTGTTTTGGTCCAAGGAAAATAATTCTTGATTAGAAGTTGCACCATGTATTATAATAAATAGAGCTAAGTTCTCCCTGGTTGTCACCCCAGGCAATGGAGCAGAATGTAACCCTTGCTTTTTACACAAGACTAAATACTGCCACCCATACTAGGGGAACTCCTGAGAATACTAGTGGTGCAAACACCATCTTCTCTCTTTGAGCTAAATTCTTCCTGGGGCACAGTTATCTTGCTGGTTGGTGGCATGAAATTTGCAACTCAGAAGGGGGATTCCTGCCTGACATGTTCAAAAATGCTGGAAGCACTAATCAGTTGACAGACTGATGCACAGATGAAAGGGCAAACAGCTGCTTTTAAAACAGTCACATTGTGCCACCCTTACTTATAATAGAACCCAACTCCATCAATAGCCCCACTCAAGACAATGCAACTATCCAAAGAGCGAGGTGCTACTCAAGCAGAGTCACTACAGTCCAAGTAAGGGATTCACCATATGGACCTTTGTGCTTCATAGAGCAGCGTTGACTTGATTACCCTGTCACTTAAACCAGTAAGACCTAATTGATGAATGACATTATTCCTGATTTACACAGTGGGGTAAGACTCAGGCCCAAAGTCTGTATCTGTCTCTCTGTACATACTCACACTGACAGTTAGGACCCTTCCAAATTCAAGGTCAACTTTGGTCAATTTCATGGTCACAGAATTTTAAATAGCAACAGAGGGTCCTGTGGCACCTTTAAGACTAACAGAAGTATTGGGAGCATAAGCTTTCGTGGGTAAGAACCTCACTTCTTCAGACCCTCTGTTGCTTTTTACAGATTCAGACTAACACGGCTACCCCTCTGATACTTGACAGAATTTTAAATTGGAGTTTTGTCATTGACTTCAAAGTGGACCAGAATTTTATGCCATATATCTGATAGTACAAGCAAGAGAAAATAGTACTAGTAAGTTTTGTAAAACTTCTATTATTTAAAATTAGCTTTAAAAAAATAAATAAAAAAAAAGGCAGGATGTCTTGATTTGAATGTCTAGCAGAGCAATAAATCAATGCTTTGTCAATGTCTGTCAGAATTAGAATACTACCTTTCTAATGGCATTTCTAGTCCTAGGGGTTCATAAAATATTGTAAAACCTCTTATTGGTCCAAAACAAATTATATAGCAAAGGACATGTTCAATCCTGGGTTTTTAATCTACGTCAGATTTGGTGAGGAAAAAATAATTTTGGGGTACCTTTGGAAAAAAAAAAAAAGATGCTGAAAGTTTATCTGAAGAGTGAGATATTTGATAATTGTGGCTGAGATGGATGAGTTGGCAAAACACAAGTGAGAAGTCAACAGAGCAATAAGAGAACCCAATTATATGAGGTGCAAGCCACCTCCTGCCAAATTCTGTACAGCCTCAGCTCCAAAATTAATTTAGGGACTCAGCATCTTTCAGTTAATTAAATGGCTGCAGGTATTGCCACAGGGTTACAGAAACAAAGTCATTTTATGGACATCGTGACATCATGTGGTATAAAATAGGGAGAACATAATAAAGAGGTTTTTATTAAAATGAATTTGGGATTACCCCATTATACACAAGTAGCTCTGCAATATCACATGGCACCACTACATATCTATCTCTCTAGAAAATGGAGAAAGCTAAAAGCAGAATTGTTCTTGCATTGTAAATACTACTTTTATTTGTATTGAGTGATGTACAATATATACTTTTTCATCACTTGTAATAACTTTGTTAAAATACATGGATTTATTTTGTTTGTTCTGTAAAGCCACTCTTACTGAAAACCACTTCACTCAGGCTCCAGGATGAATGTGTTTTTGAAAGAGTTTTTCCTCTTACACAGTAAGATTACCTTCAAGGTAGAGACTGTGGCAACTGCTTTAAACCTCCACCAATGACTCATAAGATCTAGTAAAAAAAGGCAGGCACTAACTTTTCCTCCCAAACCCTAGAGCAATTTTTAAGTTTTAAATATTAAAAAGGCAATCTACCTTGATATGTATCAAGCATTAATATGGTCTCATAAAATAGTAATGGTTCTCCCTTTTTGATTATAGGCATGCATCAAGCATAGAGTAAGATAGTAAGTTAGGAAAGACATTCAAACACCTCTTCCCCAAAGGCACAATGACCTCAAAATCAATTGGAAAAGGTATAAAACTAGGTTTCTCCAACCAAATGTTCATCTTCAATCCCCATAAACTATTAAAGACACCCACACTAGGGAGAAAATGTATTTTAAATTAAAACATTTATAGGCACAGAAAAGTGACTTTGCAAGCTAAATAGGAGTACTTCACTACTAAGAAGAATAGTTTGCTGTTTTATGTTGGTAGCCCCACGTATTTACTGATTTGTGTTGCTTTATGACAAAGCTAACAAAGGGTTTCTGTAAAATATAGACTTAAATATGTTAGTGATTGATGTACAATATTTATTGTACATTATGATTGGCATTTACACCTTTGAAGTCTAGCTACTTCAAAGCACTACACAACCTTTTTCCTATTATATACTTTGCAGCAATTATATTGATTGCTTTACTTTTTTTCACGTCGGCAATTACACTAGTGTTTTTTGTTTCCATGTAATGCCTCTTTCCTATAGCCTGAGAGAAATCAACTGTTCATGGACTGAATGAAAAAAAGAAAAAAAAAAAAAAAAAAACGTTGTCTTACTGTGCATTTCACATTCTGTCATTTCTTTTTAAAAAAGAAAACGACAATCTGAGTTTAAAATTTTTTTTAAAGTAATCTTCTCTAAGATTCTGATGGTTAAAAAAGATCAGGTTCACATATTGTAATTATGAATGTAACAAGCAACTCAAAATAAGATAAGATAACTTGCTTTTCACTATGATGAAATAGATTCATAATTCATTATGACAAGCAAGTTGGAATACATATGATCAAGAGCGCTATGCAAATATCATTAAAAAAAAAAAAAACCACGCACACACACACAGAAGGCACCACAATTACAATAAAGCTTCATCCCATCATGATTCATTTCCCCCCCCCCAAAGTAATAAGACCAACAAAAGAAATTAATCATAATGCATAATTAGTCAAGATGTACAAGCCAACCAGCTGGCTCTGCAGGGAGAAAAGGGATGCAAGCTATTTTAGCTAAAGTAAATGGCACTTTCAATCAAGTTTGGCTTTACTAGGTTTTGTTCAGCTTGATTTTCCTGTTATTAACTTGTATTTCCCTATTTAATTTAGCATATATCTTTTTGTTTGTTATTTTTTAGAAGAGTCACAGTTTGCAATGTTAGTGAACTTTTGTCTTGAATTGCTCACAAGTTGTTCTGCAGGTTGCACTTTGGGTGTCCCTGGTACTGCCACTTGGTAGAAGTTTGGTAACCGGATGTCGTATCGAAGTCCTTTTCCTACGTGCACTCTGTCATTCAAGGCATATAGTTTATCAGCAATGTCACTCCCAATTAAAATTGAAAACAGACGTGAAATGAAACGGTGTTTAGCAAACAGCAAATACAGTTTCTTTCTCCTCCAAGCCACATATCGACAGTCCGTCTCTGCTGTAAGAGTTACCTGAAAATGAGATTAAAAATAGCTAAATTCCAGTGTGCTGATGTTGACTATACAATTGTATGAAGGGCTCAGGCCTATTCTTCTTACTCAGAAGAAACTCCCATGGGCTTCAATAGGAAAGCTGCACAAGTAAAAAAAACTGCAGAATCAGGCTTTTACAACAATTGGCCACAGAAATCCTACAAATAGTCCTTTGAAAGTGCCACTAGTGCTTCTTGGATTGCTGCCTGTGCATGTGCCTTATTCTTTCTGCTCTGTATATACAATAGTTAAAGTTAACTGAGCTAAGTCAATTTAAGCCAGCTGAGAATGTGACCTAAGACTCACTGCAAATAGAAGACAGGTGGGGAAGACGACTAAGGATTTCTAGTTTTCTTGGATCCAGAAGTTCTCTAGGTGTAAGCCCAGACGAAATGTAAAAAGACCGTTACATAATACAAAGACAGTCTAATTCTGAAATACCAAATAGGGTCATTTTTTCTAAGCAATCATATTTTGCAGCAACAATATAAAACTAAATAAATACCAACAGAATACAGACATAACCAATCAATTGGGTAACCAGACCTCCCTCCCCTATATGCCCAAGTCTGGCATTTTCAATAACAAAAATAATACAGTACATTAATTTCTAAAGTGATTAACTATGCAACAGTTTAAAGAAGTACACAAAAACCCTTCATGTTTTACCTGGAAAATACCCTCTTCTGTGGGTCTTAGGGAATCCCATTCAGGAGAATCCAGAAATTGAAGCGGGAAAATATAATGCAGAAACTCTCCATCAACAGTCACTCTGATCCTATCAAAATACAGTGGATATGTCAATATTGCACTCATAAAAGTAGACAGAATAGTAAGTTACTTCTAAATATTAAACAGCAGCCGGATGTGAGGTACTTTAATACTCAGTACAGGGTGTTGAGGTCAGTGAGGTCTATGCTTATTTGTTCATACGGTTTTCTTTAAGTTTTTATATGCAGTTGGAACAAGCACATACAAAACAGCAAGCAAGCAACTAAGGTTCAAATCTTATAGTCCTTACTCAGGGCAAGATCATTCTATAGGTGACTAGCACGTGGAAGGGCTGAACGTTAGGCATACGGTGGCCTGATATGGCAGATATACATAGAGATGGTGAAAAAGCATGATTCACCTTCTTCTAAGACCAATAGAACCCCCTTTGTTATTTTGTGGCTCTGCAATTTTAGAGGGCTAAGGTGAGAGGGAGGCATGGTAGCTGGGGAGACATCCCTCATGTAACATATATGGTTTTCCCATGCAAGGTAATGCTGTTTCAGGAGCTGTGACTGAGGCCAGAGGAATAGCATAGAGACACTGGGTCTCCATATGAATGGCCTAGCCCTCCACAGGCCAAGATTTTCATGAGTTAAAAAATTATCTAGGGGTACATCTACACTACAGAGGGGAGTCGATTTAAGATACGCAAATTCAGCTACGTGAATAGCGTAGCTGAATTTGACGTATCGCAGCTGACTTACCCCGTTGTGAGGACGGCGGCAAAATCGACTTCTGCGGCTTTCTGTCGGCGGCGCTTACTACCACCTCCGCTGGTGGAGTAAGAGCGCCGATTCGGGGATCGATTGTCGCGTCCCGATGGGACGCGATAAATCGATCCCCGAGAGGTCGATTTCTACCCGCCGATTCAGGCGGGTAGTATAGACCTAGCCTAGGACTCAACTGCACCTTCTATGCCACTCTGAGGGCTACTCAGGATGGGGCTTAATGCTCTCATCTCCCACATGCAGGGGCGTGCAAGTCTTTTGTCTCACCCCAGGAAGGAGTGTAGCATGCATTTCCCTGCATGTTTGGCCAATGTGGAGGGATGGACACTACTCCTGCATCATAGCTAGCACTCATGCGGACACTAGCAGGAACTGTGGTTGTGCCCAGCTGTTGTGGAGGGAGGCTGTTTGTTTCTTATGCCTTTTCCACTCCTTGGACACCCATGAAACAGGTAGGTACAATCTAGGATATAATGCAGCGATACGCTATTAAAAACAAACATAGCATTCACTGCTATACGGAGTAGCACAATTTTGTTTCCCATATTAGTCAGGTTATACTAATAGAGAACACTTCTAAAATATTCTTAGATTATTAAAACAATAGATGGGTAACAAATACAGTGTACACGTTGATGAATGCACTCATGCTCCCTTTATTTGAATTTCTTAAGGAAAAATGGAAGTGGTATAATACAATGGTCTGAAAAAAAATATTAGTCTCCTTGTTCTTTAAGCTGTTATGGCTTTTGTGCTCAAAGGGTTCTTATGCTGGAGACTTCCTGGACATGTTTACAGTTTTTAAACTGTCAGCCTATTTAATCTCTGGTACTTGAATTAAATGTGAGCAAACAATATACAAATAAGGAATTACTTAGGGTTACCATATTTTAAGCCTCCAAAAGGAGGACACTCCACGGGGCCCCGGCCCCGCCCCCAGCCCCACCCCCAACTCCACCCCTTCCCCAAAGTCCCCGCCCCAACTCCGCCCCCTCCCCTGCTTCCCGCGAATATTTGATTCGCGGGAAGCCTGAAGCAGGTAAGGGAGGTGTGGGGGGAGGAGACGCGGCCCAGTCTGCCCCCCCCCCCCCCCCCCCCCCCCCCCCCCCCCCCCCCCCCCCCCCCCCCCCCCCCCCCCCCCCCCCCCCCCCCCCCCCCCCCCCCCCCCCCCCCCCCCCCCCCCCCCCCCCCCCCCCCCC